>NW_027016672.1:25066-125000 GCF_036934945.1 Oncorhynchus masou masou
ATACATACAGGCAAGCAGGCCCACACGTACCAGTATGCACCCATGCACATACACACTAACTAAAACAGCCAGACAAAGCCACCATGACAGTGGCTGCGAGCTGCTCTGTCTCTTGTGACATTAAAGGCTGTCAACGTTTACACGTTAACTAGGGCTGGGAATTGCCAGGGACCTCACAATATATGACTATACTTAGGTGCCGATACAATATGTATTGCGATTCAATACTACGATTTTATTTCAATTCAATGTTCCAAACATATCGCTCACCATATGTCTGCTTCAGAGGGACAAGAGGGAGAGAGAGCCATGAGAAAACAAGTTTGATCAGTCAGGGAAATAAAAGTGCTGAAAACATATTGGCCCCCTATTTAAAAAGAAGATGGAGAAACCGCTTTGAAGGGAAAATACTGGAGTTTTGGTGCAGGTACAGCCAACTAGCTCAAAAATTACACTGCGATATTGTCAAAACGATACGATATATCGTCAAAAATAACATCCCGATATGTAACTGTATAGATCCCCCCCCCATCACTAATGTGCAAAGTGCCTCACGCACATTAGAAACCAAAATCCAGGCTCTCTCAAACAAGTCTTCTGCTAAACGTGAGCCTCCTTTTCAAAGACGAGCTGTTCAAAGACGTCGGCCAGAAGAACCCTCTAAACTCTTCTTAGCTGTGTAGACCTCCGCTGCGGTGACGCAGGTCTTGCTGCTGTTGTTGTTGTTGATGTTGATGGGTTAGTGGTGGTGAGGACCGGAGACCTGATGTGCTCATGGAAACGAGGCTCTGCCTCCAGGACAAAAGGCAGCCGGGGTTGTCGTCCGCACCTGCCTGCCATGAAATAATAGAGTTGCAAGTCTATCTCCACTGGGCTATGATTACTGCTACCAATTATAACACTATATAATGGTGGTAAGATAATAACACATTGGTAAAAATCAAGCCTCGTATCTTGAACTACACAACATTTCATTTGAGCTGTATTTCATCTCATGCATCATCATTCTGTAGCAGTGTGAGCATATTCTGTACAGGTTGGCAGGCAGTCTTTGCCTGAACACTCACCAATCATCAGTTATGGAAGTCAACAGGAAGGGGATTGGATTAATACTCTGGGAATGTGGCCCTGACAGCTGGGTGAACACCCTGGCTCACTAAAGAAGCGCCATGGGATCTTTATAACCCTAGAATATATCAGGACATTGGTTTTGAAGGCACACCCATCCCAGCTATGATGCCCTTACAGCACTGTGTCTGTACAACTGCAATGAGGCTTTGGATCTTCCATAGGAATCTCCCATACTGGCCCACTGAGACACATTCCCAAAGATGTCTCCCATTCAAGCACTGGCCAAACCTCACCCTACTTAACTTTTGACTTTGTCTGACAGTCACGTGCTGTTTGTGATGAATGCTACAAGGGTTTAAGTGCTTTTGTTATGGTGTGAGGTTTGTCCCATTTTCTGAGTGCACATCTTCTAAATCCGTGGGGTATGGCCTAGCCTGCCGCCTGACAGAAAATAAGTTAGGATGTGAAACAGCAGCTGGAAATATCACCTCTTAAGAGGCAGCAGCGAGAGTCTACTGTCAGCATTATTTTCATCATGGTGCAGAGGTTTTTGCTCAGCAGTTTTGGCAGTGAACTTACGGCCGAGCGCCCCTCAGCCAGGAAGAGGACGGCTGCTACATGTTGACATCCTGTACTACCTTCAAAGGCTACGGCTGCGCTGTGGTTCGTATAGACGGTAATGCTAATGTGTGGCTAGCCTTGGAGTCAATCGGAGCGAGAAGCTCAGCTCAAAAAGCCACAGCTGAGACGGAGGCGAGGGAGCTGCCATCTCACACCCCCCCTGTCTCCCTACCTCTCTCCCTCGCTCTGCCTTGGAAGACATCACACATCCCTTTCCATTCCCGTCCTAAATTGAAGAGAAAAAGTCTCAGGAGTTTTCTTGTAGGATCACTTCTTTTCAACTATATGAAACATAATTTATGCAGAACAACTGGAGAAAGTATGACAAGAACAGAATAATCGGGTAGTTATACTTTACTGTTTGCTTACGAGATTGAGGTTTAGGCACACAGGCGATTAGAGTGGCCAAGTTTTATTTCTGGACCAGTTCGAGATGTGTGCTCTGGAAGGTTTGGGTTAGAAGCAGGGCTGGTTAAGCTGGTCCTGGACCTGCTCCATTGCAGTCTGCTGAGCTCTCTAGTCCTACTGATAATAGACTGAGGTGACTCAGAGCCCAGTCAATTTGTGTCTGCCTCCCCACACTGCTCAACGCCAGGGAGAGCATTACATCTCCACCCACACACTCAGCCGAACCAACACTCGAGCTTATGAAAACAAACACTAGACTACACACACACACACACACACACACACACACACACACACACACACACACACACACACACACACACACACACACACACACACACACACACACACACACACACACACACACACACACACACACACACACACCATAGGAATCTCACCTTTCTTTGAAGAGGTGTGTGCTTAGACTCAAAGTAAAGCTCAAGAGGCTCTCTTAGATGGAAAAATGTAGGATATCGGCCAACCTTCGGCAGCCTTCAGACTATAAGCGTCATTATTTTCCCAGCCGTTCTATGACATTGTGTGGGGGAGGATAGGATAGCACCATGATTTGGATACCTCTCTGCCGGAATGCCCACTACAGGGGGTCAAAGTGTAAACAAGAACAAACAGCATTCCAACAGAGGCACCTTCTGCTTTGTGCTCCTTAATGAAATGGACTCATGCTCCATGCCTCCCCATGGTAGCGGATTGATATGTACAAATGACAATGAAACAACATGAATGCGACCCACATAGGGAAGTTATCATCATCAAGAAAAATGAACAAACCTCTCCTCTATTGAGAATACCTCATAGCAGGGGTTGATTCCTGTCAAGGTATTTTCCTAAGAGAGTTTTGTATGAAGCATTCAGCCGACAAATTGTGTTGTAAAAGGTTCTCTAAAATTCCAATTGTATTGTTTGAAGGCTTGAAATCGAACAAAGGACGTCAATGCTAGCATGACGTGAAAATCAGCCACAAGACTGAATGCCAGCATGATGTGAACATCAGCCACAAGACTGAATGCCAGCATGATGTGAACATCAGCCACGAGACTGAATGCCAGCATGATGTGAACATCAGCCACGAGACTGAATGCCAGCATGTTGGAGATACAGCATGTACTGTATGTATGTACTTGTACTTCAGCCCAGTGGGTTCCATGACTGGTGAACTTGATTAAAACATCTCTAAGCGGATGAGCAGAAGATTATCAGCCCACTGACATGTTAGCTGCCATTATCACTCCATAGCTGTAGCTACATGATCAAATTAGTCTCTTTCTCATATTCTCAATAAACAAAAGTTAGCACCCTTTGCACATTGGTGGTATTTTGTCATAACAGTTACATTTCTACAGTAGCAATGCTCTGTGGATTCTCTTTCCAGTGGTTACACTTTGCACATAACATGTTTACACTGCAGGATGTTATGCAAAGTGAACCACATTCATCATACCAATGTTCAGTTTATCCCAGGTTCATTTTCTCACATAATTCTAGCTAGTTAGGCTTCTTCACACATTAATTATGCATTCATGACCACACACTGATTCTCCACACAATTTCCCCATGCAGTCCTCAGAGCATGTGTCCGAGGTATACAGTATGTGGTCTTCCTGGCAAATGTTTGGTGAGTGCTTCTCTACAGAGCCCCTGGACAGTACTAGAGAGACTCTACGCTCCCTTGATTCTGGATCATGGAGATGATAGAAATACGATAGTGATGGAGACACTTGAGAATGGCAAATCTTTTCATAGTACACGAGGACCTCATCTGGGATAAGTGAAGAGTCGATGCCAGAGGGGTTTCTCCCCGGCAGGCAAGGCAGCGGCAGGGATCTCCCTAACGCATTATCCACCAGAAGTGGCCCTCCATATTTGCCGTAGATTCTCAGAGAATCACTTCTATTTATCATCCGCCACCCAGGGAGAAGCTTGGCAGCTATAAAGCACAGAGTGGCTTGCAGGTGGGAAAACTCCCCGGCGGTACAGTTTCTACTGTGTGTAAAGTACGCTGCGCTACATCCGGAGGATGTGCGGAAGTGTTCGCGGTAGTATAAAAAAAAAGTCCAACGGGGTGTGTTTCTCGAGACATGACAGCGTGTAGGTAGAGGAACATATGGATGCGGAACAAACAACAGCATGACGCGGAGGCTTTGACCTTGGCGAGGCAGGCTGGCGCTGCTGCAGGAGGCCCACGTTGCTGACAGGTGCCACACAGCCTGGTACAGCGCCTTGTTTCGTCTTCCCCCCCGCACTCACGCACACGTCCAGAACACAATACTGTATGTCCCAATCAGGTATGCCGCACTACATGGGCTGCATTCCAAACTTGGATTCTGTATTAAACATACTCCTTAGACAACGGCCTATCTTTGATTGATGGGATAACAGAAAAGAGTGGGACCTTTAATAGCTCATTTGTTATGTAAAGACCCATCCCCGAATTTCAACTTGATGTATGTGAGAGCATTCTACGGCCGGTCACGTCGACTTCAAACGTACTGAATCGGATTCATTTGGCAATCACAGTGATACAGAATGTATTCACACCCCTGGACCTTTTCCACATTTGTTGACTTTCAAAGTAGGATTACAATGGATTTAATTGTCAACAATTTAGAAAAGATTCTCAGTGTTAGTCAATACATGTTAGAATCACCTTTGGCAGTGATTACAGCTGTGAGTCTTTCTGGATAAGTCTCTAAGAGCTTTACACACCTGGATTGTGCAACATTTGCCCATTTATTATTTTCAAAATTCGGTTAAATTGGTTGTTGATCATTACTAGACAACCATTTCATGCCTTGCCATAGTTTTTCAAGCAGATTTAAGTAAAACCTATATCTCAACCACTCAGGAACATTCACTGTCTTCTTGGTAAGCCACTCTAGTGTAGATTTGGCCTCATGTTTTTGGTTATTGTCTTGCTAAAAGGTGAATTTATCTCCCAGTGCATGAAAAGCAGACTGAAACAGGTTTTCCTAAATTTGTTTGCCTGTGCTTAGCTCCATAATGTTTATTTTTTATCCCTCAAAACTCCCTAGTTCTTAACGATTAGAAGTATACCCATAACATGATGCAGCCACTACTATGCTTGAAAATATAGAGAGTGGTACTCAGTAATGTGTTGAATTGGATTTGCCCAAACATAACACCATGTATTCAGGACATGCTCAGTTTTCTCCTATCACAGCCACTAAACTCTAACTGTTTTAAAGTCACCATTGACGTCATGGTGAAATCCATGAGAAGTTTCCTTCCTCTTCGGCAACAGAGTTGGAAAGGACGTCTCTATCTTTGTAGGTACTGGGTGTATTGATACAAAGTGTAATTAATAACTTCACCATGCTCAAAGGGATATTCAATGTCTCCTTTTTTTTAACCCATCTACCAATAGGTGCCCTTCTTTGAGAGGAATTGGAAAATCTCCCTTGTCTTTGTGGTTGAATCTGTGTAGTCATTCAACAATCATGTTAAACACTATTATTGTACACAGAGTGAGTCCATGCAACTTATTATGTGACTTGTTAAGCACATTTGTACTCCTGAACTTATCCCATAACAAATGGGTTGAATAATTATTGACTCCAGACATTTCAGCTTTACAATCTTAATGAATTAGATTTTGTTTTTAAACAAATCATAATTCCACTTTGACATTATGGGTTATTGGGTGTAGGCCAGTGACAAAACATCTCAATGTAATTATTTTTTTAAATCCAGGCTGTAATAAAACAAAAATGTAGTCAAGGGGTGTGAATACTTTTTAAGGGCACTGTATGTCTTATACAGTGTTGTCAGACATACGGTCGGCTAAAGATAGCTAGCTGATGAACATACGGCACAGAGCAGTACAGTGCAGTGTCAAGGGTAGAGGTCTATCCTGCAGCAAACCTTTTCTGTTTAGACAGGTGTTGCATGTGTGTTGTGCAAGCCCTCAGGCAGCTGGGTAATTACCCAGCCCTGTGATGCCTTGAATCCATTTTGGGACGCCTAACAGTTTTTTCTGATTCACTAAAAAGTGTTCAAAGGCTAACAAGAGGATTTTTTTAGTTGAAAATGCCACGTTCAAAACCTCCAGACCTTCTGGTGTCTGCAATTTCAATTCCATCCCCAGTCCATTTAGCTGAGCACAGATGACTTCCAATATAACTCCCCAAAATGAGGCGAGAAAATACATTTTTTAGACCCATTCAAAATGGCTTGCCCAGCAAAAGGCTGATTTGATTAGCCTTCCAGAGTAATATTGTAAGTACTGCCTTCTCTGGGGACAGGGAGGTTTATGCCAGAGAGAGACCCAGATGACCCAGAGTGCCATCCAACGTGTGAAACCCTCAGCTTCTCTTTAAAATGGCTGCAGGGCAGCTCCCATCATGTCATCACATTCAGGCAGACTTCGTCGTGCCGTGGCCAAGTGGTGTGTCATTGTCCTTTGGCTTTTGTCCTCTTTCCCCCGAACCATCTCATTAAATGAATTAGCCAGCTTCATTCATCCAAATTACCGGGTACTATAAAAAGTACATGAGCGACAGACAACCTTGGGTGAATATGCTACTACCCTATAGCTAGTTATTTATTTAATTCCAAGCGTATACTTATCTCTCCTCCTACTTTATCGGATATTTGAAACTGAGCTTTCATAAAGTTTCCTTATGATAGGGGCGTCATTCGTTGCAAGGTTTCATTGTGATAGGGGCGTCATTCGTTGCAAGGTTTCATTGTGATAGGGGTGCCATTCTTTGCAAGGTTTCATTGTGATAGGGGCACCATTCGTTGCAAGGTTTCATTGTGATAGGGGCGCCATTCTTTGCAAGGTTTCATTGTGATAGGGGCGCCATTCTTTGCAGGGCCTTGAAGAGGCCTCTCTACCGTATAGGGCCTCTTTATGAAACATTCTACTTCGTCGACATAAAGATGATCATTCGCCAGTGAAATAATGCGTCTGATGAGAACCATTATTCCTAATTTAAGACCATCCATTATATTTCACAAGCACGGCAGTCCATTTGCAAACATGTAGTGTATAAGCTCATATACCGCCCATTCTCACCTTCTGGTCTGTAGGTGTCCACCGTAACCTTTTTATATTGCCAATTGACTCGGATACTTTTTACAAGCGACATGGCCTTGACGAGTCCTGACAGTCACTTTGACTTGTCCATTGTGTATTGAGTATGAGGATGTCTGGCCTGTATGCGATGAGCATCGGAGGCAGCCAGCCCAGCATCGGACCATAAACTACACGCCTGTCAATGAGACACACTGGCTTGTTTGTCCCTCCCTGTCTGTAAGCACTCAAAGTCACGACAGGCTCGTTAAGCATGTCATGTTGACGCCTTCATAAGGAGATGGCTCAATATTTATCGAACGGAGAAAGAGGAGCGGCCTATAATGTCCGTCTTCCTGCAGAATTATAGCTAGTAACTGGTCGGTTCGATGGAGAGAGAGAGAGAGAGCAGGGATAATCAGTCCTCTGTCCGATGACTGGCCCTACACACCCTGTCCGCCTCCTGCCTTTCCTATTCATTTTTGGGGTTTGGGGGCAGAGACTTATCTACAATTTCAGGACTTAATTGAATGTTGGAAATTAAACATGTGTCTGCCCAAGGCATGGTGACAGCTCCAGAAAGCACAGACACATTGAGTAGGCTCCGAGAGATTATGACAATGAAAGGAGGGGGAAGAAGAAATTGAGACAAATCCTATCTAGTTGTCGGTTTTAAATCAGAGAGACGTTGCCGGAAATAATGAACATTTGGGTAAGTCACACAAACATTTCCGAGGGCGGAAGATAAAAAACTTTCACTCAACTAAAATGAGTGCTTTTATTTCAATTACAAAATGACGGCATCATTTATAGTAAGTTATTGATCGCCTCAAACAATATTTAAAAAAGTAGACATGGTAATTAAAACATGTTAAAAAAACGTTATGAATGAAACTCAGACGGATATTCTTTGTAACATGTATGGTAAGTAGTTTCTAACTTCTTACTGTCTTTCATGATGAACTTTTTATAAGAACAGTGCATTCAGAAAGTATTCAGACCCTTTCACTTTTTCCACATTTTGTTACGTTACAGCCTTATTCTAAAATGTATTAAATGTACGTGTTTCCCCCTCATCAATCTACACACACAAATGTATTCAAAATAAAAAACTGAAATATAACATTACATAAGTATTCAAGACCCTTTACTCAATACTTTGTCGAAGCACCTTTGGCAGCAATTACAGCCTCAAGTCTTCTTGGGTATGATGCTACAAGCTTGGCACACTTGTATTTTGGGAGTTTCTCACATTCTTCTCTGCAGATCCTCTCAAGCTCTGTCAGGTTGGATGCGGAGCGTCGCTGCATAGCTATTTTCAGGTCTCTCCAGAGATGTTCGATCGGGTTCAAGTCTGCACTCTGGCTGGGCCACTCAAGAACATTCAGAGACTTGTCCCAAAGCTAGATTTCATCAAGGAGCACTCTGTCCTTTGCTCCGTTCATCTTTACCTTGATCATGACTAATCTCCCAGTCCCTGCCACTGAAAAACATCCCTACAGCATGATGCTGCCACCACCATGCTTCACCGTAAGGATGGTGCTAGGTTTCCTCCAGACGTGACGCTTGGCATTCAGGCCAAAGAGTTCAATCTTGGTTTCATCAGACCAGAGAATCTTGTCTGAGTCCTTTAGGTGCCTTTTGGCAAACTCCATGTGTGGTGTCATTTGCCTTTTTCCGAGGAGTGGCTTCCCTCTTGTAATGTTTGTCGTAGGTGGAAGAAGGTGAAGAGGACCAAGGTGCAGCGTGGTACGTGTTCATGGTAAATTTAATAAAGAAACTGAACACTAGAACAAAAAAACAACAAAGCGGAACAAACAAAACAGTTCTGTCTGGTGCAGACACACAAAGACAGAAAACAACTACCCACAAACACCAGGTGGGAACAGGCTACCTAAGTATCAGAGGCAGAGGCAGCTGTCAATCGTTGTCTCTGATTGAGAACCATACCAGGCCAAACACATAGAAATACAAACATAGAACAAAACATAGAATACCCACCCACATCACACCCCGACCAAACTAAAAAATAGAAACATGCAAGCAATCTACAGTCAGGGCGTGACACCTCTGGCCACTCTACCGTAAAGGCTTGATTGGTGGAGTGTTGCAGAGACGGTTGTCCTTCTGGAATGTTCCCCCATCTCCACAGAGGAACTCTGGAGCTCTGTCAGAGGGACCATCGGGTTCTGGGTCACCTCCCTGGTCCTTCTCTCCCAATTGCTCAGTTTGGCCATGCAGCCAGCTCTAGGAAGAGTCTTGGTGGTTCCGTAGTTTTTCCATTTAAGAATGATGGAGACCAATGTGTTTTTGGGGACCTTTAAAACCTGTTAGAGATCGTGCTACTTTTTTCAAAATTCTGTTAAAAATCGCGCAACATTTCAACGTCCTGCTACTCATGCCAGGAATATAGTATATGCATATGATTAGTATGTGTGCATAGAAAACACTCTGAAGTTTCTAGAACTGGTTCAATGGTGTCTGTGACTATAACAGAACGAGTTCCGTTGTCAAAATCGCAAGAAAACCTCATCACAAAATCTACAAAGAAAAATCCATCCGCCAGTGTTTGTATTGTCTAAGGCTTGTCATAAATGATGGAACTGTGCTTGTAATTCCTACAGATTCCACACGATGTCGCCAGTGTTGTGATTACCAGGGCCCTTTTTCCTTGGTTAGATTCGTCACTAGCACATCCTGTCTTCAGGTGCGCAACTGAAAAAAATGTCCGTGAGGAACTGCACTTCGTTTTGTAAACGTCTAGTTAGTGAATACAGATTGCTCCGTGATCAATTTGATCGTTTATTAATGTTTACTAATACCTAAACTTGGATTACAGAAGTAGGTTGAAGTGTTTTGTCAAAGTTTATAGGCAACTTTATGAATTTTTAAAAATTACGTTGCGTTGGGAAAGGTGCCTTTTTACATGGATTTCACGGTGTTCATAAATGGACATTTTGGGTATATATGGACCGATTTAATCGAAAAAAAAGACCCAATTGTGATGTTTATGTGACATATAGGAGTGCCAACAAAGAATCTCGTCAAAGGTAATGAATGTTTTATATTTTATTTCTGCGTTTTGGGTAGTGCCGGCTACACTAATTCCTTTGTTTACGTTCCCTTTGTGTGTTTCTGGGGCTGCATGCTATCGGATAATAGCTTCTCATGCTTTCGCCGAAAAGCATTTTACAAATCTGACATGTTGGCTATATTCACAACGAGTGTGGCTTGAATTGAGTACCCTGCATGTGAATTTTAATGAAAGTTAGAGTTTTAACGAGTACAATTAGTTGGCGCTCTGGAATTTCCGCTGATGTGGTTCCTGTACAGGAACAAACTCCTGAAGTTGTTTAATGCTGCAGACATTTTTGGTACCCTTCCCCAGATCTGTGCCTTGACACAATCCTGTCTCAGAGCTCTACGGACAATGCCTTCAACCTCATGGCTTGGCTTTTGCTCTGACATGCACTATCAACTGTGGGACATATATAGACAGGTGTGTGCCTTTACAAATCATGTCCAGTCAATTGAATTTACCACAAGGGAGCTCCAATCAAGTTGTAGAAACATCCCAAGGACCATCAATGGAAACAGGATGCACCAGAGCTCATAGCAAAGGGTCTGAATACTTACGTAAATAAGGTATCTGTTTTGTTATTTTTAATAAATGTGCAAAACAAAATCTAAAAAACAGTCTTTGCTTTTTCTTTATGGGTATTGTGTGTAGATTGATGAGTGACAAATATATATACCATTTTAGAATAAAGCTGTAACGTAACAAAATGTGTAAAAAGTCAAGGAGTCTGAATACTTTCTGAATGCACTGGAGATAGCTGAGCTACAAATCACAGAAAAAAATGTGGCAGTAAATCCAGACTTCAATATGTCTGGGACAGGGCCCATAGAGAACACTTTAGTGAGAGAGAACAAGGGAATCAGTCTAGCCTGGACACGCTCCTCTGGACAGATGATGTCAATTATCACTCCAGGCTAATTATAAAATACATAGCAGATAGGCTGCTTCAGTGGCAGGCAGATCTCTTCGTGCCAGAACAATGTTCACACATTCATCTTGTGGAGGAAATCCCCCATGGTGTAACGACGCTTTGCCTCGAATGGTAATGCCAATAATGAGGGGACAATATAAGAGAAGATATTAATTGAATTATGGAAATGAGACGTGACATTTTTTATCTTCTGGGCTCCCCCAAAGAGCACATTCCGCATATCTCAATAGAGTTTTCTCTCTGATTTGCACAGTAATGTCTCTGCGTGTGAAGTTGGCAGGGGGTTTGGGCTGGTATGCTGGCCTAAAATTAGGCGATGTGCCATAGAGGAGGAACGGGGGAGGAGGAGGGTACAAGGCTGTAATTACAAGGATCTGTGCCCCTGTCGGGACAGCCCCGATCGAATCTGGGCAGGCTGGGAACACTGTGCTGTAATAATGACATACTGGAGCTCTGTCAGTGTTCCTGGAGCACAGCCAGGAACTCCTACCAACAGCACAGATGATGTAAACAGAGATAAATAATACAATAAAATAAACATAAAAACTGCTGTTGTTTTTGACAACAACATCAAGCTTAACCAGTCATGAATGCAGAGTTGTTGACCCTGAGTGATGCACATCTTCTTTGGCGCCTCACCTGCTTTCATAGCCTACTTGATGTACCACGTCATGGTTTTTGCCTCGTTTGGTTTAACACACACACACACACATTCAACCACCAATGGCATGTTACGTAACCTTTGCAGGTGGCCCGTTAAATAGCACAGTGCATCATAGAAATCTCCCTGGGATCCACAGAACAGCTTCTGCCTGGACAGATGCTGGGCTAGTGACTCATCCCTGTCTCTTGTCTGTGTGATTGTAATGATTATATTAAAACCCTCCATGTCTCCTCGACGTGGAGATAATATGCACATGGCACCACCCCAAGTCTGAAAATAGTGTCACTAATGACAACAACAGCAGCGCAGCAGTGGTGTGGTGAGGGGTGATAAGACAACGGAGGGAAGGAGGCGAAGAGGCTTTGCAAAAAAACAGTCACATCGTGAGAGGACGTCGACACAGAGGGCCTGTACCGCGGGCCGCTGCCCGCCTCTCAGCCCAGCGGAACTCTCCCAACTCCCAGATCAAAGCTCGAACACGCTCCAGAAATCTCCTCTGCTCTCTCTCTCTCTCTGTCTGTTAGGAGAATAATTGCATAAGTGGTTTCAGCTTTCTGAATTTATCTCCCACAAGCCAACTTGTTTCCTCTTCTTTCTCTCTTCTTGCGTCTTGCTTCACTCTCCCCTGTCTTTCTTGCCTTTACTCTTCTCTTGCATCTTCATCCATGTCTATAGCCCTCAGATTTGCCACAGAGCTAAACCCGAGAGATACGCATGACAGACGGGAGAGAGAGATGAGGACAGGGCCGAGGGCAGGTTTTCGAGTGTCTGTTCTCTAAAGATGACATTCTCCAACACAATCTCAAGAGCGGGTCTCTTGCCATTTTATGTTTCATTGCTGACCATGGTTATCGTCAACGTTTATCTTTCCAATTTTGTTATGATTAAAATAGCACAACGCAAACCCCTGCTATGATGCAAGTTGACACAATGACACTCTCCCACCCATCCACTTACCAAATGTCTTGGTAAACTGCTCATTAAGACATCCCTGTGGCAAAGCACTGGGTGGATCAATGAAGGGAAAATCCAGCCTGACGGGCTGAGATGATACTGGCCTCTCCCGGAAAGTGGCCCGGTCCCCTGCTCACCCACCGGCTGTCAATCTGAAGAGTACCTCATCCACACTCCCTCCAAAAACACTACAGCCACCCAGCAAGAGCCCTAAACCTTGCCAACCCCAGGACCAGTAAGGGAGGAGAGGGGAGGAGAAAGGAAGGTGGGGGGGAGGGGACCAATTCCCATGTGGCCTTTGTTGTTGTTGTCGTCAATATGGGAGATGAGCACATCGATGTGGAAATAGTCCGCTAGAAGGTACAGTGAAAGCGAAGGTTGCCGGCATTGAGTAGTTGCACGATTAACTGTGTAGATATTACGCGCAAATGAAACGTGACCGCACAAACACACGCACTCACACACAAACGGCCCCATACTCAAAACTCTGAGAGCGCTGGAGAGTCATGTTGCCTTGGCAGGACGGCTGTAGTGGCAGATGGACTGTGCTGATTCCTTGTCCCCTATGGTTTCCCTGGTAGTGCCAGGCAGAAGGGATGATCTTTCTGCCTGTAAGCCAGTCTAAAACGTCTCATGTCGGGCTTCAGAAAGCAAGGAAACATCCCTTGACGACTCTCCTCATCCAAAGCTACTGTCTGCTCATCTCTTTGACTTAATAGAAAAAAAAGATTGTTTTGCAACATATAAACACTCTAAATAATTTGATTTCCCAAAGGCAAAAAGCAACCTGCGCGGAACCTTTAATTTGATCCAATATACACTTAACAATTTTAATAAATGGTTGAGGGAAATTCAAATCGAAAGCCTTCCAATAACTCACTAATTGTCCAACTGGCCCTTAGCTGACATAAACAATTGGTGTGATGCACTCAGTGACAGGTGAGTTTTCTTGTACTTTTAAAATGCTTCTATTGTGTCAGTTCTCTCACTATATGCCGTGAGACATTAAATATTCCTCTTGGTAATCTCTCCTGTGTGATAGCACTGATTGGATCATTAATGTCTCATTCCATTTTTTCATTCACAGCTATGACAGGACATTCACGCTGAAGAGCAGACATTAGGCATATCGTTGTCAGAGAGCAGTGACGGCCCGTTAAGTTCCTCAAGGGTAGCTGGCTTCTTATTAAGTACTTATTCTATTAAGGTTACTTACATTCCTCAAAAGAACCAGACTTCAGTCAATCCAGCCAATATCCCAGTTGAATGATTTGGCCCCTGATTCCTGCGGGACTTATACCCTGAAGACTCAGAGCCACTGTACTCAAGAGCTAAAAATCTATACAAAGACAATAATCTAGTACACCTATTGCATTTGACTTGTCAAACGATGACAAATGTGTCCTTACACAACATGGGAAAATATCAACGCTGCTACCATTTTTCCAAATGAGGACTATATTTTCTCCGCCAGCAGGGTGTCAATGTGGTTATAATGACATTCACCTCGGAATGAACCTGCCTCGATTTCCGACTGAAGGAGAGATTGACTGGCAAAAGGAGACCATTATATGTAACTCCTCAGTCCTCAAGACAAGAATGTCAGTCCATTTGATTTAATAGCATTCTGTTTCACATTGTTCCAGTATTCCACACATTGATGTTTACTCCCTTTGAAGCGGGCTAGAACAGGTACCGGGGACAAAAAAATATATAGAGTGGTCGCTGTCACTGCTCACTTCAAAAGAGCCATTTCGAGCATCAATCAAGGGTTTGCGTGATTCAACATGATTTTGACACAGCCACTGGCTGTGTCAAAACCCTGTGATTTTTGGACCGGCTGGTGAAAGATGAATCTGTATTGATTTGCCAAGTTCGTCTGAGGTTGTAAATCATCGGGAGATACTATTCTTCACAAAGTGGGCTACAATGTTGTGAGAGACAGAATGCTATGGAATCTCGCTATCCTCCATCCATGTCAATTTGATCAAACTACAAACGTAGACGGTGGAAACAGTAGGTTAAAAACTGACTTCCTAGGCATAGTTATGTGCTACATTTGTATATGTGCACTAGATGAACATACTTTATATTCAACTGGATTGTAGATTAAAATGGTAAACTTCACCATATGATAAATCTGTGTTCTATACCAAAACCCAACAACTTAACGGCTAAAGAGTTGTGATTTCTAATGATTAATCTATACTGAGCAACAAATAAACAATTTTACTGAGTTACAGTTCATAAGAAAATCAGTCAATTTAAATAAATAAATTAGGTCCTAATCTATGGGCTGGCCTAGAAGGGCCCACCCACTTTGAAGCCAGACCCAGCCAATCAGAATGAGTTTTTCCCCACAAAAGGGCTTTATTACAGACAGAAATACTCCTCAATTTCATCAACTGTCCAGGTGGCTGGTCTCAGATGTTTCCGCAGGTGAAGAAGCCGGATGTGGAGGTCCTGGGCTGGCGTGGTTACAAGTGGTCTGCAGTTGTGAGGCCGGTTGGATTTACTGCCAAAATCTCTAAAACAACGTTGGAGGCGGCTTATGATAGAGAAATTAATATCCAATTCTCTGACAACATCTCTGGTGGACATTCCTGCAGTCAGCATGTCAATTGCATGCTCCCTCAAAACTTTAGACATCTGTGACATTGTGTTGTGTGACGAATTTGCATATTTTAGAGTGGCCTTTTATTGTCCCCAGCAGGAGGTGTAATGGTGTAATGATCATGCTGTTTAATCAGCTTATTGATATGCCACACCTGTCAGGTGGACGGATTCACTTGGCAATTGAGAAATGCTCACTAACAGGGATGCAAAAGATTTTTGCATAAAATTTGAGAGAAATAAGCTTTTTGTGCATATGGAACATTTCTGGGATTTTTTATTTAAGATCATGAAACATGTATATTTTTGTTCAGTATATGTTGATCAAACATGTTGTTCAACATCTAATCAATCAAAGTCATCATGAAAGAAAATACTTCAAACATAAAATAAAAATCCCACACTCCCTACTCCCCAGTGTGGCTAAAAGTGTACTGTGGGCATGAGAGCCGTGGGCGATGCAACGCATGGGCTGATCAATAGTCTTTAGGGAAGTGATCACTGCTGCTACCTCGCTTTCTAACCAAGGTGCATGAATTGAGGTGCAAACTGAAGGAGAGTGGAGATTCAGCAACACTAGTAGGACAATGGAATTCAATAAAAAAAGTTTCTTTTGCTCAAAGGAGAACAATGGTCTTTGTTGAGGCTCAGATTGGAGATCCTTTAGTGATCTCCAATGAGCAGCACATTTGGCCAGGACTATGATGGCTCTAGGGGGCAAAGTAGCACACAAGGTAACAAGCTCATCTCCCAACACGTCACACCCAGTTTCCTCCATCCAGTCAGAAGGTTCTGAAGGTTGAATCTACCAAGACCCAAAATAAATCCCTCCAGACTGTCCCTATGGAGATAAAGAGAGAGAGAAAGAGCACGAGAGAGAGAGCACGAGACAGTGAGATAGATGAAGTGAGAGAGGAAAAAAGAGAGTCAGAGAGACTCAAAGGTTGTTACTGGCCAGGGGGTATTGTGGAACTGTGAAAGGTATTAGCGCATTGGGAGAAATCTACCAATATTATGCCATCTGCCAGCAGATGCCGAAAACATCTTCCTCTTATCACCTAATCCAATTCCTGCTTGTGCAGGTGTTTCCCTGAGCGTGTCTGTGAAAAATGCCAGAATTGAGCTGGATCAATTCTCTCTTAGTGTTCATCTTGGCTCTGTGATCTTTGGAAAGTGGTTCGTGTATTTTACAAGAGAGCAGAGGAAACAACTCTTTCAGTGGAGTTTCGACAGCGCTTATGACTGCATATTCAGTCCGAAATTGATAGCTTTTTTTTCCGATGCTGAAGCCTGTCCATAGCACACATCCCTTTTTCATGGCTGAAAGTGAGGCTTTAAATGGAGAAATTATAGACTCGAGGAGAGCCCCTTCTTATCGACTGATTATAATCACCATTAGCCAACATTCTGCAGATGTAGGCTATCAGTTAACTGACTTTGTTCGGCTGGTCTTAAGCAGGCCCTCAACAGTTTTGGATATTTATAATAAAAGAAAAAACCCACTCTGAGCAATATAGTATAATCTACAGTGAATAGAGCCATCTGCTTGGAGACAAAACAGTAATTATATAACAATTATGAATTGAATGTGTATTGTGTAACAACATGATTGGACATTATTTATGAAACAGGCGTTTGAGAGGGAGGCATGTGATGTATTTTGACTTAAACAGACTGTGAAAAGGGGCTAGACCTCACTGACGCACGCATGCATGGACACACACACACACACACACACACACACACACACACACACACACACACACACACACACACACACACACACACACAACACACACACACACACACACACACACACACACACACACAGTTCAGGAGTTGTTTGGAAGGAAACACACTCTGCCTAAGTGAGATAGCTTGAGATAGCTAGAGGGAAAGCTCAGAGGGACGTTGTTGGAACACAATGGTGTTTTAGAGTTTCAAGTTTTATATAACATTTCCTGAGGGATGGTCATGATGGTTAGACTGACATTATTGTGACACAGCACGAGAAGAGAAGAGAAGAGGGATGTTGGCTTGATGGTGACATGTACAGTGTCTGTCTGAGCAGCCCTGCCTCAGTGGGGACACGGTCGGGATTGGGGGACTAATCCTATCTTGCTTCACAGAGTGTTTAAACAGATGGGCCCGGCTGCTGTGAAAGCCTCACTCACAGATTGCCTTGGAAACCGTTTGAAAAGAGAAAAGAACAAGTGAAAGAGAGTGAAAAGTAATAGATGTCCTGGGTGGCTAACTCTCTGTGGCGGTGTTGCTAGAGCCAATCAGAAATATGTATAAGATAAAGTTATGTATGACAGAATATGTGCACAGAAATGTGATGGTTATGCCACTGGTTCCAGGTTTGTGGTTATTTTACTTCTATAGCTTTTGTTCTGCGCTAAAGTCCCTGTATCCTCGAGAATGTAGGTTTTAGAGTATGCCCAATAACAGAACTATGCATATTGACATGTCAACTAAGACTTGGTGTCCTTACTTAAGACTTAATGTGTCGTAATGATACTTGTGATAATGAATTTACAAGGACATTTTCCAGTCAGCAGTCATCAATCAAGCTCTACAGAAATGTGGGCTCAAAGAATCCTTAAGAGTCTAAACGACACACCCGTGCGTCAATCTTATGAACACAATACCAAAAAATGCCCATCTGTCGGTATAAGCGAGTTTAAGTGACGTGTGTTTTTTTTTGTGTGGCCTGTCGGAATCCCCTACATCAGCCTATGTCGCCCTTCCGCATCGGTGGTGGAAAGTGGCAGTGCCACAGCGCTGTTTGCCAGGCCAGATAGGACCACTCTAGGAAAAGATGCTACTTCTCACGAACACAATGGCATTCTCCCTTTTCCACTACAACCCCCACAAGTGTCATGGGACTCGAAGGTAACCCATACTAAAAACGAATGGAAGTGCTGTGCGGAGATAGTTTTGTGCCTTCTAGATATAGGACAGGCACTTCAAAAACCTTCTTTCTCAATGCGTTTCTATTGGCTGTAGCAGCAAAGGCCAAATTCAATATTTTATCAAATAAATTGAAATTTTGTTTGTTGTTGATGTACCTAAATGGGATCTAAAATTCTAGATGAAATAGTAGAGCACCCCTCACTCCAGCCGCTTAGACTTTTAGAGGCTAAAGAAGAATTTGCTTTTATTAATGTGCAAATTTCTGCAAGCATTCCAAATGTTGTCGTCAGGAACATACTGGTTCAGAGAGATAAACAAATGGACTGCATTAATAGTGGCAACTGCTGCACAAGGGACAAGGCCACCACACTGATACTGGAAAACAGAGAAAGTAGAGCTGCGAGCAGCAATTCAAGGCTACAAGCAGATAAGAGTTTAAGTGTTATTCAAATCATTTGAAATGTTGGAAAGCTTTCTTTTTTAGAGATGCATTTGTTCTGCAAAAATGTTGACATTTGCACCCTGTTTTTGATTCCAAATGCTTGCTACAGAGTCACCATGTTTTCAATCAACACCATATTGTCTGTGTGGGTGTGGCATGTGGCCTACTAGCTTCATAAATAAAGAACTACAATATGTGTGAAGTTATTATGAAACAAATACATAAAAAAGGCAGATGTTGGTTGAACAACGATACAAAAAAATTGTTGGAGTTTGGGCAGCTTCATTGCTAGGCACTCAGAAATCCCACATTGGTATCTACAAAAGAGCACTCAACAACTAACTTTTGATTTAATATTCGATCAATGCTCATAGAAACAAAACAAAGACTATTTCAAATACTTTGAATTCTTCTCCATACCTGAGTGACTCATGCCAAAGGAAAAGAAAACAGTGAATCTCTGTCTTTCACCTGACTGGGGAGAGGTTTGCTGTGTTTTTGTTTCTCTTTCTCCATTTCTACCCGGAGCACTCTGTTCTCTTCATTCTCTCCGTTTCTCTCCATTCTCTCTGTTCAGAAAGGGCTTGGGTTTTTCATCTCCTGTCCACAACACTGCGGTCTCGTTGTCTCCCTGATGGGGGAAATGTTTGGTCTTCCAGTTTTATCCTTTCATAACCAAGCACTTCTTCCTAGCTCCATTATCACAAATACCTTCTGTTCAGTTCTGAGAAAACCTGACATGGGGGGGCTTTCCATTCTTGCATTGTGTAAAAGGTGTTACCATAATGCCTGGTGCCGTTTATGTGGTCGTGAATACAGGGACGTTCACGCAGAACAAAAGCTATAGAAGTAAAATAACCACAAACCTATTGAGGACATGAAAAGAACATCCTGTCCACGAAAACAAAACACAAACGAGGCATATATGTCAGCTACTCCAATAATCCCAGAACGCTAGAGACAGGGAGTGGCACATGAGAGAGAGAGGAGGAGGGGGGGGTTGGACATAGTGTGAAAAAGGGAGAGAAACAGAGAGAGGGAGGGATGAGAGAGAGAGAGAGAGAGAGAGAGAGGAGGAGGAGGGGGGGTGGACAGAGTGCGAGAAAGGGAGAGAAACAGAGAGAGTGAGAGAGAGAGGGCGAGCCGACAGAAGCTCTGGCTGTGAGGGACGTGGTTGGCATGGCGCGCTTAGCGCTTTGACACCTCGTTACGGTCTGCCGTGACACTGACACGTCACAGGAGGAAGACGGAGAGAGAGGATAGAGGGAGAGGAGGGGGTCCTATCAGAGCTCCCAGGCTCACAGGCCTGGCATGTGGAGGATGGAAGACAGAGGATGCCCCCACCAGCAGGGCAATCAAGCTCAACAGATGGCGCCGGCGTCTGGGAGCCTGAGACTGTATACGCCCAGCTAGAGCAGGGCTGATGACAGAGACGCATAGGACCTATCTGAGCATCATATGAGGCACATACAGGCACGTGTGTTTGTGTGTGTGCGACAGTGTTTTACAGTGTGTGTGTGTGTGCAACAGTGTCTGTTAGTGTGTGGGTGTAGCCGACCTGGGGCTTACACACTGTCGGCCAGAAAATTGCAAACGCAAATGTGATTTAATTAGCTCGTTTAAAAAAAATTACTACAAATCACACCTACTTCAAATGGTGAAGATTTTGTGTGTCACTGCTAATTCTTCCAATTGACATTCACGAATTCAGTCTTATGCTTATGGTAAAAATATGACCGTTGCTTCCATTTATCTTTTTTTATTCACAAATAAAAAGTGCGAGGGGTCTAGTGAGTTGGGCGTAAACTAAGTAACGTTTTGAATGAAGTAGGAAAGGTACACTTACACACACACACACACACACACACACACACACACACACACACACACACACACACACACACACACACACACACACACACACACACACAAATTAAATGGGCTGAAAATACACGAAAAGCCTTCAAAGATGCTCATCTTGTCTCTGAAGTAACATTCATGCAAAAACAGTGGGGTTGGGGAGTGAAGAGAAAAATTCAGCATTGGCGTCTTTACCAAATCATTGAGGAACAAAGATATTACACATATTTTTATAACAAAGGCTCATGATTGCAACAAAACAAAGAACAATTCAACCCAATGGTAACCGGGTTAAGCAAGTACCCCTAAGTCCTCCCAAATGAAATGTGGAAAAAGAACCAGAGATTGAACATATCCCAGACAGATGAAATCCTATGAAATAGTACGATGTGCAGTGGGAAGTTGTTCAAACCCTAAAAGCTTGACTACTGAAAGGGTTTTTGTCGCATCTGCCTTTTCTAAATAACAGTTTCCCTTCTTTCAAGCCAAAGATAATTCACAAACAAATTGATAGACTGATGCATTGACGTGTATTCACATGTATATGTCATCGGAGACCAGATTACGAGCACTTAACAGTTCTATTCTGCAATAACATATCCTCTTACCATCACCATTAGACCGTCACCATCCAATTGAAACTCTCAATAGCCTCACACTTATTTCTACCTCGGCCCATAAAAATGACACTGCATAACTCCCCCACACCATAAAACATGAATATATATTCCTGCCTTTATTGAGATTCCATGTTCGCTTCTGGGTGGGAAAATTCCATTTCAAACTTAATTTATTCTTCACACTAAATAGATGACCAACTCTATGCAAACCATGAGGGATACCCCCTTTTTCCATATAATTCACAGAGAATCCATACTGTATGTGATGGGGGCAGAGGGTGTAATCAAACATTAGCATGCTCATAATGATCCCCAACACGCGTTATAACACTACCGCATTTAATGCTGCATGGACATTGGCTAATGGCTACTGGCCCCACTCCTCTTCTTGTGTTCTCTTGAATAGCCAGCCTTGTTTCCCAGCGGTCACTATTACATCCGGTCCTTTTCCCCTTAGCACTCCCCAGACTGCAATGAGCACTGATGGGGCCCCAGACATTAAACAGGCGTGAATATGAACCAACAGAGTGAGTCCATTATCGGAGACGGATGAGAAAAATATTGTCCAATAAACTGGTGTGGCTGCGCAGTGAAACCAAAACACTTCTGATCCAGTGGTGTGTGGGCATCGTGGAGCAGCTGTCGGCACCAAGATTAAATTGGAACAATCCATTTTAGTGAAATGAAGGCTCTTGGAATAGAGCCCTCCTGACACATGCAGGTGTATATTAGTTTACCAAACAATGTGGTTAAACTAACTGAACAAAAAACCCATTAATCACCAAGATTGATTTTTGAGTGTCTGGTATGGACGTTTGGTCAGCGGTTGGTTGAGTTCGGTGGCCATCTTAAGAGGCCTTGTCAGAGTGTCCAGTCACAAATTACACTTAATTGATATCCACTGTTTTATATCCACCTTCAGAAATAATTCTGCCTCTTCCATCTACACCTTGGTTCCCTTTTATGCATAAATGAATAGAAAATCAAGGACAGTGATAATTAATGGAAAATTAGGGGGATTTCAAACCATCCCAACCATCCCATTTCCATATACAGCAGCTGGTGTGGCAGTGGAGGAGAAAAGAGATGTGCATTGGGCTTCATTATGATTCCAGCCGGACACATTTGTCAGGGATTATCTCTGAGTGTCGAACACCTAATTACCGTTGGGCCACTGTGCAGGGCGTCCCTCTGAGAACTCTGCTGGCTCTTGCTGGCCGGCTGGTTGGCTGCAGCTGGCACCTCTGGGGTGCCCTTCTGACCCGCTTGCCCGGTGGTACTCTTGGTCTGCCACCATGCCCTCACACCACGTCCTTGCCAGCCAGCTGCCCAGTCGACCGAAGGGACATCCGGTGTCATCTTTGATTCAGGGGATGCGCCAAATATTGAATATTGATGGTCATATTATTCAGAACTACATACAAATACCACTTTCTATGTTATTTCACCTAGCCTACCGGTGGATTTGCCTGTAAGCATATAGATTAAACAATGTCCATGCATTTGTTGTTGCTGTGCCTCTTTGTTTTATCACAGTGGAGTCAGCAAACACTTGCTATTTACTTTGCCCTAAGACTAAATAATTCCTTAATATGATCATTCCACCCTGCTGCTCACACATTTCATGGCTCTTAACCTTTAATAGATTTCTTTGATATGTAAGCTGCAGTGCCCATTAGAGAATTAATCAAATAGAGTCCAGAGATTGTATTTTCTATTTTTCCATTGAAACTCGTGGTAAATGTCTGTGCCTATGTATTTGAGTGTTTAAAGAGGATTGTTTGCACATTTTAATCAGGAAAGTATATGGACATAGTTCACGATTCTATAATGACAGTAGTTGTTGAGCCAATGAATTGATCTATGTATATAAAAACACCTTCTGATTGCTGAGTTTATCAGGAAAATAGCTCTGAATGTATCACACACACACACACACACACACACACACACACACACACACACACACACACACACACACACACACAAAGTAAATCAGTAAATACTGCAGTGACAGTCACAACAGGTTCACATCTATCTTTAGGGCATATTGGTAATGCAAGCAGAATGCATTATACTGTAAGAAACTTCAGGAAAAATTAAGTGATGGCAAATAAGATCCCTTTGAAGAACCCTATATGGTTCAAGATAGAACCCTTTTGGTTCCGAGAGGAACCATAAGGCACAGACATTGGGCTCCCGAGCGGCGTAGTGGTCTAAGGCACTGGATCTCAGTGCTTGAGGCGTCACTACAGACCCGGGCTAGATTCCAGGCTGTATCACAACCAGCCGTGATTGGGAGTCCCATGAGGCGGCGCACAACTGGCCCAGCGTTGTCCAGGTTAGGTTTTGGCCGGGGTAGGCCGTCATTGTAAATAAGAATTTGTTCTTAACCGACTTGCCTAGTTAAATAAAGGTTACATTTTAAAAAATTAAGAATAATAAAACGGGCTATTAGCTGCTCGTTACATGATGTGTCTGCATTAAGGCATCCGGTAATTGATGGTTAATGCACATTCTGGATACAGCCTCTCGTATTATACTGTACACACTGCCAGGTAAACACCCTCATTAGCAGGATGAAGTTAACTCTAGGGGAACATGCCAGTGACAAGTGGGTGCTTATTTGGAAGATAATTTTTCACAAATACATGCACCAGAATTTAAAACTCCTAATTAGAGTATATATCCCTCATATTAGGTAGCAATAGTGCCTTAATTCCTCTTGAATAGTGATTAATGTCACTGGAGTATACAGTATGGTCTAGAGAATAAGACTAATATCGAAATGTTTTATGGGCCTGTGTCTGAGAGCACTCCCAACCTTACCCCCCATATCCCAGTCTCCCTGGGCATGCCAGGGGCAGCTTCACCTCAGCTGGTGAATGCTGGGCCGGTTTTAGGGATGGTTGGGACAGAAAGGCTGTAGATGAGGGGGTTACATGGCTGCTTCGCTCCCAGCGAGAGTTCCTGGTGTCTCCTTAGAGAGGCTCCTCTCACCCACTTCACATTGATTAGAGTCACGTTAGATGGCAGAGGTAGAGCGACAGCTTGGAATCTGAACATAAAGTCCCCACCCAGAGTCATTCGATTTCAGGCTCTACAAAGAGACACTGTTCTTGAACCCCCACCCCCACTTTCCCCAAGTGTTAGTGTGTAGGGTACATAATCTGCGGAGCAAGGACAGAGCACTGGAAGTCAACATGCAGTAGTGCAATGGAATTGACAACAACATTCATTCATTGGTTAATTCATTGGTTTGTTCATTTGGCACAGACAGTGGTGATAATGTATAAATATGAAACCATTTAAATGCAATTCATATTTTTTTTTATGTATCCTTGAGGTTTCCACATCAAGCTGCACCGTTAGAAAAAAGGGTTTGAAAAGGGTTCTTCGGCTGTCCCCATAGGAGAACACTTTTTGGTTCCAGGTAGAACCGTCTGTGGTATTTATTTTCATGTTTTTAAATTTTTGTTTACCCTTTATTTAACTAGGCAAGTCAGTTGAGAACAAATTCTTATTTACAATGACGGCCTACCCCGGCCAAACCTTAACCCGGGCCACGCTGGGCCAATTGTGCGCCGCGCAATCACGGCCGGTTGTGATACAGCCTGGATTCGAACCAGGGTGTCTGTAGTGATGCCTCTAGCACTGAGATGCAGTGCCTTAGATAAGCTGTGCCACTCGGGAGCCCATATCATGTTTACACATTCAATTATGGGATATCAGGGTAGAGCAAGTCATTATTTCATCAACATTTCCTAAGTTAGTCGGCAGCAGCTGTTCGACATGGGGTCAATGTCTCCCACAGACCGTTTTGAGGTCAGCTACAGCATGTTTCAATGTCAACACTAGCATACAACCGTACCACTTAGAATGAAGAAATGTTTTGGCCATGATTTCTAAGTAGCTAGTAGAACACAGCCGTGTGATATTCTCCACCAAGGCCATGATGTTCAGCGTACCTTAAAGACGCGGAGGCGAAGCCGCCACTTGGCGTTGTCCACGAGCCGGCGGCCAGGGCTCTCATCCGTGTGTGAGTGTGTGTGGGTAGCCTCCACTCTATGTGGACAGCCTACGTTGGCTGGACTCAAGTCTGCCCGCCGTTAAGACTCCTGGCCGCCTGTCATTGGCTCAGCTCGGGCCACCTGCCAATCTGCCTGTGAGTGACAAGGAGAAAAACAACACAGATGAGGAAAAGAAAAACACACACAAACTGTCCCTTTTACAGGTACATTTGCGTATAAAGGTAATTAACTTGACAATGGCAGACGAGTGATTACATCTAAGAAGAGACAGAAAAATACACATTTTCCACCAGAGTTGAGAAGATTCCGAAATCTGAAGATTGCTTTTCATTCATCAGTATGCAGTGGCCTTGAGCAGTGTGGGAGATAAATGATAAACAATTCCTGTTGATTTTAAATGAAAAAATCCCAACGGATTTAAATGATTTTTTACTGTGATAGCTAACTGTGTATATTCACAAGAGACAATGACATGAAAGGTGTGGATAGAGCTTTGTAATGAGGCCATTTTCACACACAGAGGATTGTGTGAGCTTTTTTTGGGGACATTTGGACTGCTACAGGGGTTTTGGGTAATGGTTGCATTTTAGAAAGCCTGTGAGATCAAGCGCTCATTTGAAATCTCTGGCAGCTCATCGTTGCGTCATCATTTTTCTTGTGGCTCTTCAGGGCTAGAATATACATTTCAACCAGACTTCAGGAGGGCTCAATCATGCCTGTATCTATTAGCATGTTTTATATGTGCCATGCAAACCCTATAGTTTAAACACTGTGCACACTGAGATTCGTTGCATGAAACCTGAACTGATCACTACAGCATCAGAACCTTTGTACCTTGAAGTAATTCCCCTCCGTGGGAAACTAAAACATTTGGAGTGTTTGTCAAATCAGGCAAATGAACATGAATATATTGTTAATACATAACAAACAAAGCAACACTTGATTAAACCTATTCGTTGATGAATATTGAAGGATTTTCTGCTCTATCGACTGGATATGTATTCGTTTAGCCATACGTGCATCCCTACAGGCATCTACTGAGTTGTACATTAGTCACACTCGTGAGCTATGTTATCCCCCTTAATCAGAGACAGCATCAGACACGATGCCAGGGAATCGAATTGAAACATGGCGAGGAACACACAAGCGTAAAACACACACACACACACACACACACACAAAACACTCCCTCTCTCTCACTGACATACCCTGAGGTTTGGCCCCTTAGACGTGTCATAAAGACAGGACATCAAATGAAAACTTTCCACTATAATGACAGCCTCCCTGCACTGTCTCCAGTCAGCTCCATCTGGCTGCCAGAGTCTGGCTGCACTAGCAGATCAGGTACGGCAAGCATAAGACAGTGCCTCTGTTTTTCTTTCTACAGTTCATGTAATCACTCCATCGCACTACCAACATCAGCCCTACACAGCTCGCCTATCTCGCAGTACAGCAGCCGGCATTCGAGCCTAGCACTCTGGGGCTCTACAACCCATCGACATTGCTAATGGCTGGAAAGGTCAAAGCACATCTTAGTAGAATGGTCGCTCAGGCTTATCGCTTGTACAGTCTTCCCCTCTTCCTTCTTTTTAAAATCTTTTCACATCTGACATTTAGTTTCAAGGTTGGCTCAAAGGCCATATCGCAAATGCGGAAATCAAACAAAATTAGCAGAGAGCTTGGAATCAGCCATCACTCTATTTGCGCATGATTCATCACCTGGGGTTTCCTTTAATGGTTGGTCACCCCACTGTGGAACCGTTGCTGTGTTCTTCATCTTAGATGTGTCTGAGGCAGCTAAAGAGCATCATTTATCACTTCAGCAAGTCTGCTCATGATGATGCCACCGGTCGCGGTCGGTGGTCAGCGGTCACACACGGTGTCAGACCTCTCCTCAACTAAGGCATTAGGATGGAGTTAACTGAACTGTCTAGCTAAAATGGACCTTCGGGGCTCAGATTGTCACGGCAACAGGTTTAGTCATGGCACTGGGGTTGCAAAGGAGTGACACCTGATTTACTTGACGACGTGGCCCTGATTGTCTCTGAACCCGACGTGTGCCGTGGTTATCTGGTTATGGTCCAGCAATCCCGGCAAGAGCAGGCACGAAGCCAACCTTACGCCTGGAGAACAGAGAGGAGGGTAGAGGAAGACAAAAGATCCAGAAATGGCTGCAACCTTCAACCTTTCCTCCCTAACCAACCAATATACAGTGTGCAGTCACTCCAGTCAGCAAAGAAGACAGGTTGTCATGTCACTGGCACTGAAGTGTTTCTTGTAGACGATGCAGCTGCTCTTTGTTCAACGAAGGGATTTGTCACAAGCTATAATACTTCAACATGTCCATGTCTCCTTTTACTGTCAGTATCACACATGGTTCTTCTGAAGATATTGCATTACAGGTACAATATGTATGTTGGTCCTAGTAGGCTGCTAAAAAAAAGCTTAAATGCTGTGCTAAAGCAATGAATGACTATGTTATGGACAGTGCTCCTTAAAAGCCACTCCACTGTGAAGCTGTGTTTTCCGGTTTGAAGGCTTCAAGGGGGAAAGTCATAATGCAGAAACAAAACGGTCGATGGCGGATGCAGATCGATTGGCTCACTGCAAAACTGCAGCCACATGGAAACGCTTTCCCGTTGGCTCCCCTTAACATCCTAGCTAAGCAATAATCACTCTACACACAATAGTCAGTCCGGCCAGTGTATTCCAACCACACGGTAAACACAATGAGGTCAACACGAATGTTTGAGATTGTATCTAAACCAAACAGCATTCTCCACAAAAATGTAGAGGAGGTTAAGATCCAGTCTCCATTCCCTCCTCCTCCTCCTTCTCTTCCTCTCCCTGAGGGAAAAAACATCATATGCTGACTTCAAGGCAATCCAAACGTTATTAGTCTTGGATGGACAATTGACAATCCCCAAGATGCTCATCCCGTTTGAGTTCAAGGGAGAGAAAAAAAGAGAGAGAGAGAGAGAGAGAGAGAGAGAGAGAGAGCTTAAGCACTTTCTCAACTTGCAACTGACAGTCTTTGAATTGAGTCTTGCCTTGCCCAAGCCAACACCATATCCCCCCCCAAAAATAGCAAACTCAGGAGGAAACAAGGAGTGAGAATGTCTGTGTGATAAAGAGAGAGAAAACATACCAAGCAAGAGCAAAAAAGAAAGAGAAAGGGGGCAAGTTCTTTCCCTAGCATTCTTTGCACTTCAAATCCACTGCACACACCAGCCCTCGCCCAAAATGCACAATCCGATAGATAGAGGGCGAGAGAGACAACGAGAGAGAAACCTAATTGCTATTTCACCGTTTTGGGGGGGGGGGGGGGGGGGGGGCTCCCATTCGCTGCAGGCCACACTGTCCAAAGAGCAATTTTCTCTATATTATAAAGATGATGAGCCACCCTAACCACAGGGCCAGGGGTGAGCATGAATCATTTCACTCTGGGGGAGAAAGATATATATATATATATATATATATATATAGAGAGAGAGAGAGAGAGTTAGAGAGAGATACCTGGGGTATGAGCGATGGGCTAAAAAAAACACCCTGCTTCAATCCAAATCCCGCTCCTCTGGGGAGCAGAGGGGGAGCAGCCTGTGCTTTCTTCCTATGGAGGCCAGATCACAGCTGGGAGGGAGGTATGTACACTGTCTGCCCTTTGCTACCAGAGAGAGAAGCACTGCTTTCCCATAGATGGTAAAATATATTGTGTGATGATATGGAGTTGCAGAGGGCAGCCTCAATGATCCAGCCTCCCATTTAGATGAGATGTGAGCAAAGGTGGTTAGGTAAAGTCAAGGCAACAGTACATTTAAAATAAATTAAATTAAATGTGGCTCCATTCAGGAAACTAGGGCTATATTGTGCGTCACCACTTTACAGTAGAGGGATTTGAAAGTAAACATTTTTAATCAAAATGCATGTTGGGGCAGAATGCCTTCTGGAACACGTGAAACATGTATGCGATCTGTAAATACAAATACAATTGTTTAATTAGGAGCCTTGTTGGTTTAGCCACGGAAAAAGACAGGAATCTTCCCGCTAGCCATAATTGGCTAGGATAATGAATGGGCTGGACATACTGAGAGATGAGTTCGGATTGGTCTGCCATGTAGCATACTTTATGTCAATAACATGAGCTGCTCAGTATGTGTATTTAATCCTTTCTAACACTGCTTTTTTGAAAGATATCACAAAGAACTGCAAAAGTGTTGCTAATGCTCTCCACTTTCTGGAGGACCGAGGTTTGAAATCAGTGGAATGCCCAGTGGAAGCAGAGTATGATAGCAAATGAGTTGCAGAGAATTCAGGAATTTGATTGCAAATACGTGGAGGGTATTGAAAAGAGAACATCCAGAAGACTGTTGTATAAAACACCTGTCTCTGGATTACATCTTCAAACTAAGGGCAACCATGGCATCCATGACAGGGAGGGGAGAAGCGTTAATCCCATGTATACGGGTAAGAGAAGCGTTAATCCATGTATACAGGTAAGAGAGTCTAGCTAGCTACATTATCAGATATTGTACTTTTCTAATTTTGTCAGAAAGTTGTATTCATTGCAAGTTAAAGCATACTGTTAGCTAGCAAACTAACATTAGCTAGGTCGCTAGCTAACATTGTGTATGATCTGTGTAGTAATATTATTTGTGTCTCAGAGCCATTTGCATTGGTAGTTATAACCTAATTTTAGCTAGCTAGCTAACATTGAAGCTACTTGGTTAGCTTTAGCTACCTGTAGATTCATGCAGGGTAGTAACATTATGGGATTATGGTTCATTGTTTAGCTAGCTAGCTACAGTACATGTCTAAACAAAAGACTCCACTATCCAAGTAACCATTTCACTGTACTGTTTACACCTTCTGTATCCTGTGCATGTGATGTAGTGTGTGTTTACCAGAGACAGTAATGTGAAGAACAACATGACCTGCACCAAAGTCAAATTATAACGTTATGGGATATAGGATATAACGTTAGGCCAACGAGACAGTGTCAAAGTTCTACAATTCTCCAGTAGAATGCCCTGCTTTTATTTTGTAATTGTCTGTAATTAGCTCGCCATTAATTTGTAAATAACATGTTGCGAGTTTATTTTCCTGTAATAATGAATACAAATGTACTAAAGTTAAGACATTGTCAACTATATTATATTGTCATTATTTGAACTGGCCTGCCAGTTAACTTCATGCTAGCTAGCCTCTTGATGCTCTGGGGGCGCTATTTCATTTTTGGATGAAAAACGTTCCCGTTTTAAACAAGATATTTTGTCACAAAAAGATGCTCGACTATGCATATATTTGATAGCTTTCGAAAGAAAACACTCTGACGTGTCCAGAACTACCAAGATATTTTCTGTGCGTGCCCTAGAACGTGAGCTTCAGGCAAAACCAAGATGAGACGGCATCCAGGAAATGAGCAGGATTTTTGAGGCTCTGTTTTCCATTGTCTCCTTATATGGCTGTGAATGCGAGAGGAGTAAGTCTGCCCTTTCTGTCGTTTCCCCAAGGTGTCTGCAGCATTGTGACGTATTTGTAGGCAGATCATTGGAAGATTGACCATAAGAGACCACATTTACCAGGTGTCCGCCCGGTGTCCTGCGCCGAAATTGGTGCGCAAAAGTCAGCTGCAAGTATTTTTCCATGGAATTTAGAGAAGAATGCAAGCTTCCACGAACGATATATCAATGAAGAGATATGTGAAAAAACACCTTGAGGATTGATTCCAAACAACGTTTGCCATGTTTCGGTCGATATTATGTAGTTAATTCGGAAAAAGTTTGACGTTGTAGGTGACTGAATTTTCGGTTCGTTTCGGTAGCCAGATGCGATGTACAAAACGAAACGATTTCTCCTACACACAGACACTTTCAGGAAAAACTGCGCATTTGGTATGTAACTGAGAGTCTCCTCATTGAAAACATCCGAAGCTCTTCAAAGGTAAATGATTTTATTTATTTGGTTATCTGGTTTTTGTGAAAATGTTGCATGCTAAATGCTACTCAAAATGCTAAGCTAGCTTTGCATACTCTTACACAAATTAGTCAATTTCTATGGTTCAAAAGCATATTTTGAAAATCTGAGATGACAGTGTTGTTAAGAAAAGGCTAAGTTTGAGAGCAGACACATTATTTTCATTTTATTTGCGATTTTCAGAAATCGTTAACGTTGCGTTATGCTAATGAGCCTGAGGCTTTAGTCACGATCCCGGATCCGGGATGGGGAGTTTCAAGAGGCTAGCTAACAAGCTAGAAATGAACAAAAACATTGTTTAGAAAGTTGCTTTTAGTTGCCTGGTTTCTAAAGTTTGACAAATTACATTTTTAAACGGATAGGTTAATTGGTGTTAAATACACCAGTTATGCTATTTTGGACCACCAGGCTGCTGATGCCATGCAGCCTGTTGTTTTTGTGTTCATAACGACATCGACAAGTTTGATGTCGGAAGACAAAGAAGAGCTCTCCAGTAGGCGTACCAAAAATATTCAAGGGCCATGTTCTCAAAAGTGGGGTTACAAGTTTATCAACTTTCAAAGCAGAACAAATTTTTCATTGTTCCTCAACTCTAGTGTATGATATAGCATTTTCTAGCTCTGAGTCTCTACTTTTATCCAGGGTAAAAAACACAATTTCAAATTTTGCTACATTAGACCAAATCGAGCCATTAGGTCACAAATGTCAGTCAATCACACTAGCGGTTATGTCAACAAAATACACTACATTGCCAAAAGTATGTGGACACCTCCTTGTTGAACATCTCATTCCAAAATCATGGGCTTTAAGGCATGGAGTTGGTCCCCCCCTGCTGCAATAACAGCCTCCATTCTTCTGGGAAGGTTTTTCCACTAGATGTTATGGCAGTGCCATGTTGAAAGTCAGTTACCTTTTCAGTAAGGCCATTCTACTGCCAATGTTTGTCTATTGAGATTGCATGGCTGTGTGCTCGATTTTGTGCACGTCAGCAACAGATGTGGCTGAAATAACCAAATCCACTCATTTGAAGGGGTGTCCACATATTTTTTTATTTGCCTATGTCGAGAGGTTTAATTCAATCATGATTTGGAAGGAAATTATGTATTTTTCAACACTTTATTCTGAAAGGAGCCTAAGCTGTTCTCAGGAAAACTTTGGAGAGTAAACTAGGGGAGCTGGAGTTTAGCAATTCTATAATTTCTCATTTCCAATCCAGACGTGAGAGGAACAGTAAGCATGCCATGATTTTTTAACACTCAACCTCAACTCAACCTTGCATCTCTGCGGAGTGAATACAGAGAGTGTGTCTGTGTCTGTCTGTCTGTGTCTGTAAATATTAGTGGATGGGAAAAAGACAAAGTACACAGTGGAGAGGATAATCAATGCTACACAGTTTGACCACACAGCATCACATAAAACATGTTTGATTATTGCCAGAAACATATGCACTCACTATATATCAAATAGAATTACAGCCATTAAGAGCTTTCAATCGGCTTTGAATTGCAGGTGGAAGGGGGGGCCAATGACCCTCATTACGTAAGGCAAGCAACAGACCCTGAGTCTCATTCTCCAATCAATTTCTATCAACCACAGAGATAGAATTCAATCAGAGGAGTTCTGCACTCACAATGGCGTCGCCCAGTCGAGCCACAATCGCCTCGTTAAAGTGGGCTGGAGGCAGGTGACCTTGAGCTCATAAACGCTTAGAAAAACAGTTTCCCAAAGGGTTGTCCCCATAGGAGACCCCATTTTTGGGTTCCAGGTAGAACCCTTTTGGGTTCCATGTAGAACCATTTGTGGAACATTTCAACCTGGAACCAAAGGATTCTATCCAGAACAAAAAAATAGTTAATCAAAGGGTTCTACTATGGGGACTGCCAAAGAACCGCATTAGGTTCTAGATGGATTTGTAGGAAGAAACTTTGGAAAATGCCGTTCAGTGCTTCAGAGGAAAATTGAAAAAGAAGGGGAAACAGGAGAGGTAGAAAAGAAGAGAGAAAAGCAGCGTGACGTCTGTTCGATCTCATGCCAGGGTATGTCGGGATGACTGAGGTGAGATGAGCTGTGTCAAACAAAGACGTGATAGCTGCTATTTTAAGAGGTGGGGTGAAGATGGGGGTGAGGCATGCTTCCCCCCCCTGCTTTGTCAGGGAAGTGGGTGAGAAACAAGGTAGAAGGTTTATCACACAATCACATTCCCTGTACAGGTAGGCTTACAACAGAAACAAGCACAGGCAACCACTAAAGACAGATTCCGCCTTCTGCCACACTCCAGACAGCAGTAATCTCCACCAGCCAGTTTTGAAGACAGACTTTTTATTTTGTCACAGGCCAAAAATCGCATCACCAAGAAATGAAATGAGTTATCTCCAAGTCCAGGATTCTGCTTACTTTCCTGGTTTTCAGATAGTGTGGTGTACCCAAAAAGACAGTTTTCAGTTTTGATCTGGGAGTGGGTGACACACAGCAAAACATCTTTTGAGTTTTGTATCACATCTGTTTGAAATGATTCAGTGCGATTCGGTTTGATTAGAGAACGACGCGGTTCGATGCGATACAATTCGATGACTAACATTTGTTGCATAAACACATCCATTTTCCATTCTAAATTAAAATTTGCTGCGGACGGAGCTCATGAGCTGGGCCTCTGAACTGGATCTGTATTTGTGTGGATCTGGATTTGTGTGGATTTGTGTGTGTGTGTGTGTGTGTGTGTGAATTATGCACTGTATGTGTATGGTGTAGGCACCTGAGCTGAGCCATAAAGGAAACTAGGCATCTACCACCCCACTACCACTACTGATTTAGGGATGTTTTTGTCCCCCCCCACATTGGATTTGAAATCACCATCACCCACTAATTACCAAATTAGATGAACAAATTTTAGGCGATTAAGTGTTTTAGCTATTAAGGTACAGTACCAGTCAAAACTTTGGACACACCTACTCATCAAGGGTTTTTCTTTATTTTGACTATTTTCTACATTGTAGAATAATAGTGAAGACATCAAAATGATATAATAACACATGTGGAATTATGTAGCTACCAAAAAAGTGTAAAACAAATCTTCAAAGTAGCCACACTTTTCCTTTATTTAACAAATAAAAATATATTTTACATTTAAATTCTTCAAAGTAGCCACACTTTTCCTTGATGACAGCTTTGCAAACTCTTGACATTCTCTCAACCAGCTTCATGAGGTAGTCACCTGGAATGCATTTCAATTAAAAAGTGTGGAATTTCTTTCCTTCTTAATGTGTTTGAGGCAATCAGTTGACAAGGTAAGGGTGGTATACAGAAGATAGCCCTATTTGCTAAAAGACCAAGTCTGTATCATGTCAAGAACAGCTCAAATAAGCAAAGAGAAATCACAATCCATCATTACTTTAAGACATGAAGGTCGGTCAATCTGAAACATTTCAAGAACTTTTAAAGTTTCTTCAAGTGCAGTTGCAAAAACCCTCAAGCACTATGATGAAACTGGCTCTCATGAGGACCACCACAGGAATGGAAGACCCAGAGTTACCTCTGCTGCTGAGGATAAGTTCATTAGAGTTTACCAGCCTCAGAAATTGCAGCCCAAATAAATGCTTCACAGAGTTCAAGTAAAAAACACATTTCAACATCAACTGTTCAGAGGAGACTGTGTGAATCAAGCCTTCATGGTCGAATTTCTGCAAAGAAAGTATTACTAAAGGACACCAATAATAAGAAGAGACTTGCTCGGGCCAAGAAACACGAGCAATGGAAATTAGACCGGTGGAAATCTGTCCTTTGGTCTGATGAGTCCAAATGTTCGATTTTTGATTCTAACCGCCGTGTCTTTGTGAGACACAGAGTAGGTGAATGGAGGATCTCCTATGCACCCCAGTATCTCTACTTGCACATTCATCTTCTGCACATCTATCACCCCAGTGTTTAATTGCTATATTGTAATTATTTCGCCACTATGGCCTATTTATTGCCTTACCTCCCTTACCCTACCTCATTTGCACACATTGTATAGTCGTTTATATTGTATTATTGACTATGTTTGTTTATTCCATGTATAACTCTGTGTTGTTGTTTGTGTCGCACTGCTTTGCTCTATTCTTGGCCAGGTCACAGTTGTAAAGCAGAACTTGTTCTCAACTAGCCTACCTGGTTAAATAAAGGTGAAATAAATAAATAAAATAAACAAATCTGTGGTTCCGACCATGAAGCATGGAGTACAGCATTCTGCAGTGATATGCCATTCCATCTGGTTTGCACTTTGTGGGACTATGATTTGTTTTCAACAGGACAATGACCTAACACACCTCCAGGCTGTGTAAGAGCTATTTGACCAAGATGGAGAGTTTTATGGAGGGCTGCATCAGATGACCTGGCCTCCACAATCACCCGACCTCAACCCGAACAATTGAGATTGTTTGGGATGAGTTGGGCCATAGAGTTGGGCCATAGAGTGAAGGAAAAGCAGCCAACAAGTGTTCAGAATATGTGGGAACTCCTTGAAGACTGTTGGGAAAGAATTCCAGGAGAAGCTGGTTGAGAGAATGCCAGGGGTGTGCAAAGCTATCATTAAGGCAAAGGGTGGCTACTTTGAAGAATCAAAAAATATAGAATATAATTTGATTTGTTTAACACTTATTTGGTTACAACATGAGTCCATGTGTGTTATTTCATAGTTTTGATGTCTTCACTATTATTCTACAATGTAGAAAATAGAAAAAAGAAAAAATCATGTGAATTAGTAGGTGTGTCCAAACTTTTGACTGGTACTGTAACAATATTACAAATTAGCTATGACATAGCCAATACATTTACTGTATAGAACAACTTCGGATTTCACCCCCGTCTCAACATCGGAAAGGTTTTGACCATTTGGAAGTTTTTGCAGTGATCTTATTTTCTCCTCTCACATTGGCCATGCAGTGTGCCTCGCAAAAGTGATTGTCAACTTTACCATGTACAGTGGGGCAAAAAAGTATTTAGTCAGCCACCAATTGTGCAAGTTCTCCCACTTAAAAAGATGAGAGAGGCCTGTAATTTCCATCATAGGTACACTTCAACTATGACAGAAAAAACATTTCAGAAAATCACATTGTAGGATTTTTAATGAATTTATTTCCAAATTATGGTGGAAAATAAGTATTTGGTCACCTACAAACAAGCAATATTTCTGGCTCTCACAGACCTGTAACTTCTTCTTTAAGAGGCTCCTCTGTCCTCCACTCGTTACCTGTATTAATGGCACCTGTTTGAACTTGTTATCAGTATAAAATACACCTGTCCACAACCTCAAACAGTCACACTCCAAACTCCACTATGGCCAAGACCAAAGAGCTGTCAAAGGACACCAGAAACAAAATTGTAGACCTGCACCAGGCTGGGTAGACTGAATCTGCAATAGGTAAGCAGCTTGGTTTGAAGAAATCAACTGTGGGAGCAATTATTAGGAAATGGAAGACATACAAGACCACTGATAATCTCCCTCGATCTGGGGCTCCACGCAAGATCTCACCCCGTGGGGTCAAAATGATCACAAGAACGGTGAGCAAAAACCACACGGGGGGGCCTAGTGAATGACCTGCAGATAGCTGGGACCAAAGTAACAAAGCCTACCATCAGTGTCTTACCATCAGTAACACACTACGCCACCAGGGACTCAAATCCTGCAGTGCCAGACATGTCCCCCTGCTTAGCCAGTACATGTCCAGGCCCGTCTTAAGTTTGCTAGAGAGCATTTGGATGATCCAGAAGAAGATTGGGAGAAGGTCATATGGTCAGATGAAACCAAAATAGAACTTTTTGGTAAAAACTCAACTCGTCGTGTTTGGAGAACAAAGAATGCTGAGTTGCATCCAAAGAACACCATACCTACTGTGAAGCATGGGGGTAGAAACATCATGCTTTGGAGCTGTTTTTCTGAAAAGGGACCAGGACGAAAAAGAAAGAATGAATGGGGCCATGTATCGTGACATTTTGATTGAAAACCTCCTTCCATCAGCAAGGGCATTGAAGATGAAACGTGGCTGGGTCTTTCAGCATGACAATGATCCCAAACACACTGCCCGGGCAACGAAGGACTGGCTTCGTAAGAAGCATTTCAAGGTCCTGGAGTGTCCTAGCCAGTCTCCAGATCTCAACCGAGGGAGCTGAAAGTCCGTGTTGCCCAGCAACAGCCCCAAAACATCACAGCTCTAGAGGAGATCTGCATGGAGGAATGGGCCAAAATACCAGCAACAGTGTGTGAAAACCTTGTGATGTCTTACAGAAAACATTTGACCTCTGTCATTGCCAACAAAGGGTATATAACAAGGTATTGAGATAAACTTTTGTTATTGACCAAATACTTATTTTCCACCATAATTTGCAAATAAATTCATTAAAAGTCCTACAATGTGTTTTACTGGTTTTTGTTTCTCATTTTGTCTGTCATAGTTGAAGTGTACCTATGATGAAAATGACAGGCCTCTCTCATCTTTTTAAGTGGGAGAACTTGCACAATTGGTGGCTGACTAAATACTTTTTTGCCCCACTGTATATCTAAAAATGACCATACACACTGATTGCTTAAAGCAAAAACTACCAAAACTATTGCTGATGGTGAACCTGAACAATCAAAATAAAATATATTGTAAGCCCTGTTCATCAGGTAGAGCCAGATGAGAGTTGTCTCCCCGGTAGCTTACTTTCATTCAGGTAAAACCCAATTTTCAAGAGTGCATAGTTAAATTAAGCAATAAGGCTCGAGGAGGCGTGGTACAGTATATTGCCAATATATCACGACTAAGGGCTGTTCTCACGCATGACGAAATGCGGAGCGCCTGGACACAGCCCTTAGCTGTGGTATATTTGTCACGCCTTGGTCTTAGTATTTTGTGTTTTTAGTTTATTAGTTGGTCAGGCCAGGGTGTGACATGGGTTTATGTTTGTTGTATTTCTTAGTGGGGTTTTTTAGTTATTGGGATTGTGGCTGATTAGGGGTGTGTGTTGCATAGGTTTGGCTGCCTGAGGCGTTTCTCTATCAGAGTCAGGTGATTCTCGTTGTCTCTGATTGGGAACCGTATTTAGGTAGCCTGGGTTTCACTTTGTATTTCGTGGGTGATTGTTCCTGTCTCTGTGTTCGTGTTCACCAGACAGGCTGTATAGGTTTTTCACGTTCCGTTTGTTGTTTTTGTTATTTCATGTATCGTCATTTGTTCTATTAAAAACATGAGTAACCAACACGCTGCATTTTGGTCCGACTCTCTTTCGACAAACGAAGAACGCCGTTACAATATTGGTCATATACTACAAACCCCCAGAGGTGCCTTATTGCTATTATGAACTGGTTACCGAAGTAATTTGAGCAGTAAAAATAAATATTTTGTCGTACCCATGGGATACGGTCTGATATACCATGGCTTTCAGCCAATCAGAATTCAGGGCTCAAACCACCCAGTTTGTAAATTACAATAACCTGGCTAATTACATAGGTTGTCAATAAACGAATAAAGCCAAATATCACGCAAGCCATTTTAGCGTTTGAATGCTGAAGAAAAGCAGGAGCATGCCACCTGCCTCACGTTGATGAGAGAGAATGTAACATGAGCCCACCAAAAAAACATTCACTGCCAATTCAGAACGTTTGAATCGGTTTTCTGATCAATTGACACACTATATTGTATCGGTTTGGGGTCCGCGGATTGTAGTGGTGTTTATTATTTATTATATCATTGAATCAACCTGCATCACTGAGAGCAGTGTGCAGCCAGAAACCACTTCTCTTATTTGATTTGAATCATTTGAGAACTGATTCAGAAGAAGCCCAAAATAATGTGTCACTTTCAAAGCCCAGATATAATTTTCTATCTCCGTCTTCACCTCTTCAAAGGAAGCTCAGTCTCCTCCTGTGATTTATGTCAACTCTGCTATGGAAGCCGACGCAGAAAACCTCATCAAATTACACCCTGTCTTTCTGACAGGAAGTCGGCATGGGCTCAAGACTTTACCTACTCCCCTGTAGGCATTCATTTATTTCGCTCGTCTGCCCTGACATGCCGTATTCATCTCAGATACTGAGAGATTTACACCACTGCCAAAGAGTACCATCTAAGAGCACTTAACTGAATTACTGTCACGCAGTCTTTAGTTAATTACCTCCCTAATAATGCCCCACATTCCCTTGTCTGGGAGAAAGATGGCACATTTAAGCACATGGAAGCACTGACTTCATTCTACAAGACAGACGAAAGATGGGGATTTGAAACCACAATCCCTCGTGTTAAGTTGTTATCCTCCCCTGAATCTCTGGCAGTCATTTTGCCAAGGGCAGCCACATCAGGACAGGCTAGTCAGTGGAACAGATTGTATTGCACAACTTCCTCCGAGTCCTAGCTACTTTTTCCAATGTGTATGTTCTGTCTACTTGAGAATGATTTAGCCTTGCGTCATTGCCTTGTCTTGGTGAAGGGGAAACGGGTGGGAGGGGTAACAGTAAACACTTTGCCGTTCTTTACAAGGCCGTCTGTAATCATATTGGTACATATTGGAAAGGAGGGCAGATTGTACAACAATCCTTGGGCATGGTGAAATGTCATGCATACAGGGCTCGCTCTCCGGCCTCGAGGTCACCAGGCTGCTCGTTATGGAGCACACCTGTCGCCATCGTGATGCACATCTGCTCGTCGAATCACCTGGACTCCGTCACTGCCTTGATTACCTGCCCTATATCTGGCACTCCCTTTGGTTCCTTCCCCAGGCGTCATTGTTTCTGTTTCTTGTCTGTGCGGTGTTCGAGGTTCTTGTTTTTTTATTTTTTATCATGTTACGTTTATTTTATTAAAACACTCACTCCCTGAACTTGCTTCCCGACTCTCAGCGCACATCGTTACAGTTATGCAATATTTATTTAGAATCAAATAAAGAAATACAGGATATTAAATGGACCTTTTGAATACAGTTTATGAGTCACAATATCCTTGGAATGGTGGGCACACCACATTAGATTCCATTAACTCCTTATAAAAGGGACAGTTACATAATTTAATAAAGACACTGTCATGGAACATGTGATGTACAATGCAGAATGGCTATTATCCAGTATGACTGCTATCTAGTTGCATTTGTAATTGGTGAAGACTGGCCATATTCAGCTTACAAAATACATTACATGACCTAAAGTATGTGTACACCTGTTCGTCGAACATCTCATTCCAAAATATTGAGTATTAATATGGAGTTGGTCCCCCCTTTGCTGCCATAACAGCCTCCACTCTTCGAGGAAGGCTTTCCACTAGATGTTGGAACATTTTTGCTGGGATTTGCTTCCATTCAGCAACAAGTGCAATAGTGAGGTCGGGCACAGATGTTGGGTGATTAGGCCTGGCTCGCAGTCTGCGTTACAATTCATGCCAAAAGTGTTTGATGGGGTTGAGGTCAGGTTCCAGTCAAGTTCTTCCACACGAATCTCGACAAACCATTTCTGTATGGACTTCGCTTTGTGCACAAGGACATTGTCATGCTGAAACAGAAAATGGCCTTCCCCAAACTGTTGCCACAAAGTTGGAAATCACAGATTTGTCTAGAATGTCATTGTATGCTTTAGAGTTAAGATTTCCCTTCACTGGAACTAAGGGACCTAGCCAGAACCACGAAAAACAGCCCCAGACCATTATTCCTCCTCCACCAAACTTTACAGTTGGCATTAATTTGGGAAGGTGGCGAAACCCAGATTCGTCAAACCCAGATTGGCCAAACCCAGATTCGTCCATTGGACTGCCAGACGGTGAAGGGTGATTCATCACTCTAGAGAATGCGTTTCCACTGCTCCAGAGTCCAATGGTGGCGAGCTTTACACCACCCCAGCAGACGCTTGGCGTTGCGCATGGTGATCTTAGGCTTGTGTGCGGATGCTCGGCCATGGAAACCAATTTCATGTCAGCAGCTGGTGTGGCTGAAATAGCCAAATCCACCAATTTGAAGGCCTGTCTACATACTTTTGTATATATTTTGTACATCTTCTTCGGTAATTAGACTAGGTCTAATAAGAAGATCAACATAACATATATCAAAATATAGGAAGCCCTGAACAGAAAGTGTTCGAACGACATCCATATTTAAACAAAAACATGCCTAAAACTCCAGCCAGTGTAGATATGCATTTGCATACAGAGGTGTTTACAACGAGCTGTTGATAAGGCTCAGCATGGTAATGAGATATCTGAGCACAGGGAAATGGAGGCGACGTGCCGGTGCGCTTATACTGCTTATCACTAGAGATTGCTTGTCATTCAAGCCTCAACATGCTCTCTGAATTCATTGACCCCTCCTGCGAGAGATTGGATTTTGCATATGGGTGAAATTCTACGTGGCTGGGCAAAACTTTAAGAATACTTACCGGTATTATAATAACAGACATGAGCAGGTGAAGTGACTCTTAATAACAGGCAGGCTAACATTATGCATGCATTCTGGTGAGGATGCATACATTAGCATAGTCAGATATTGGTTTTTAGTTGTCGGGTGACATTGGGCATAGTACCACATAATATTGCATTGCATAGTCCGTGCAAAGAGGGAGTCAGCGGATCTCAAATGTGACCTGAACCTAACCTTCAGCTTAAATGGCAGAGAAATTAATATCTGCCTCCAGATGCTGCTTCACCCTGAAAGACAAATAAGAGACCAAGAAGAATGATTATCTTCATCTTGGCCAAGTACTTTCTTTGTGGGATTGGAAAAACCGGAATCTTAAGAACAGTAATTTTGTCCAAATGCTTGTTCATAAGAGCTCTTCAACACCACCGCAGCTCAACACGGACGATCACCTTCAACACTCTGGGGCACGCTCACACCACTCAAACCCCCTTAATATACTAACTAGGCATCCTTCAAGACCAATTTCCCACTTTCTCCCAATTATTAGCTTGGAAAAACTGCCTCCTTGAATTGGGGCCTCCATCCCTGCAGAGATTGCTCTCGCCCCACATGCAGTAGCACATTGAAGCTTTCTTCACAGCAGGGTTGTTAAAAATGGCTGCTCTGGGATCAGATCTGGGATCAAGTGGTAGGTCGTGCGGACCAATGGACTGTAAAGCCTGTGAAGCCCACCCAACGCCATCCTCATCTTCCTCCCAGGGAGTGTAATAGCATTGCATAATAGGGACTCGGTCAAGAGTGATGGTGTTTGGCACTACCTCTGTTTGATGTCAGCCTCCACTACACTCCCGTTGCTCTCAGATTCCTATCGGGGTGTAGGCCTGGCCAACCTCGACTTGCAACACATCAAATGGCAGACTAGAGCATCTCACTCACATCATGATGACTGTGGCAAGAATGACACTGGCACTAGTTCTTTAGGCTACAGAAGAAAGAAGATTCTGAAGTGACAATGAGATATTTAGGCCTACTTCTAGAAATAATCTTCTGCAGTGGCATATATCCTTTAGACTATGGAAAGAACATTCTGTGTTGTACGAATAGCATCCTTCGAAAGAGCGTCATGAAGTGCCTTTCGGGCTACAGAAATAAAGATTGTGTACTGACACTGACACCTGTCCTTCAGACTATAGAAAGAACAATCTGCTGTGAATCGCACCACACTCTGTGTTAATTTTATCTTCAGTTTAGGTATATGACGGGAAAGAGAAGTGGTTCCCCTCTTGCCAGTTGTTTATGCCTGTACTTTTCCAGGATTGCTTTGAAAATTATTTCAGTCCATCACCTCATTACAGGAAGGAATGAAACCCATTAAAAAACGGACCACTTTCAAAATGAAGCCAGTGAATATCCAGGCCATGTAAGAGTACTAAAGACTATATTTTGGAGGAAATTAGTTGCAACAAAGAAAAAAGACAAATTACAGAGGAAGAGAGCGAGAGAGAGAGAGAACCCACTGGGCACACACTGGTCTAATCTATACCGTTTCCAAATAATTTCAATGAAATGTGAACCAATGTGGGATAGATGTTGAATTGACGTCTGTGCTTAGTGGGAAGCCGTTGTACTAGGCTGTTTGAAATTCCATCCCATTGTTGTTGTCGTAACGAAGTAACTAGCTACCTCGGCACAGCGCAAACCAGTATGCTGTATTAGCATTCCTTAGTGTTACATTTCTCTTCCTTATTAAAGGACAAGGACACAGGAGAGAAATCTCGCTCATGTGGTACATTACCATGTCTGTGTTAGCCGAAGGGAATTGTGTAGGGTGATCATTAAGGGTGTTGTCCCCAGAGTTTCAAACACCCAAACGTCTCTAGAAAGAATGAGGACTTATATATAAATACACTAGGATACCAGTCATTGTCGATATAGGGCTTAAAATTATGAATTTAAGTGAACTCAAGGGCTTAGCTTCATCACAAGGAATATGTCTTTCTCCAAACGGAATTGTATGATGCCAAGTCAAGGTGAATCCAATATTCATTTAGTCATAAATATAGATAAGCACATGTCATTTCACAAGGACACTGAGCCACTCCAATAACAAAACAAAGTAATTCATAATAAATTGGGCATGGTCGGTCTACGTAATCTCTTTTATATGAATGTTGTTAATAACACATGCCATAGCCTCCATATGCAATTTGTTAAATTACAATGTTATTTCAAGACATTGGGCCATAGTCCTCTTGTGAATTTTCGCAACATTTTATTTTAACGCCATCAATATTGCAGTACCATTGGTAACACACTGAAGGCAATGCAATGTGCACGTGCCAAATGGAATATGGGACATCAATGCACGATACTAAATGCATGTATGCATGCCTTAATTAACACCTCTGCTCTTTAAGTCCAAAAGCAGGAGTCTTAGGAATGTCTTGAAAGATTAGGAGTGTGTCAGTCTGGCAGTTAAAAGAGCTCACTCAAACCTGGACTGGTCTAATGTCAAAATAACTGGATCATTCAGGCCTCTCAAGGGAATTAATGCATTAATGATGCATTGGGGTTAATTGACACTCAGCAGCACTTATCAACATTGATTTCCTCCAATCCCGAGCCCCATATCTGATGATATTAATGGCTAATTAAATATTCATCAGGAATATCATAGAGCCCACCCCATGAGCTCAGGAGGAGTAGATACACAGAGAGAAATAAGGGCAAACGGAGGAGTGTTGCTTCGTTACACACAGACTAAATGCAGGGCGGGCGCACACACATACCAGTACCCACTCATACTAAAACACATAATACACATAATAGTAACACAGTGCATTCTCTTTTTATCTCTCTCTCACACACACACACACACACACTTTCACTCACACTTCTTCAGAGTCAAACTTCTACAGATGCACTATGGAGAGCATCCTGTCGGGCTGTGTCACCGTCTGGTACGGCAATTCTTCTGGTACGGCATTTGCAGGACTCTCCAGAGGGTGGTGTGGTCAGCCCAATGCATCACCGGGGGCACACTGCCTGTCCTCCAGGGCATCTACAGCGCCCGCTATCACAGGAAGGCCAAGAAGTACATCAAGGACCTCAGCCTCCCGAGCCACAGCCTGTTCACCCCGCTACCATCTAGAAGGCGGAGGCAGTACAGGTGCATCAAAGTTGGGACCGAGAGACTGAAAAACAGTTTCTGTCTCCAGCCCGTCAGACTGTTAAAATGTTGCCACTAGCCAGCCCCAGTTCCCTGCCCTGAACCTTAGTCACTGTTCTAGCCGGCTACCACCCGATACTCTACCCTGCTCCTTACAGACTGCTGCCCTATGTAACACTGGTCACTTTAGTAATGTTTACATGCTGATTCAACTACTGTATTCTAGTCATGGCTCACCCAATATAACTATTAATATGTATTTTTCTGGAATATGTTTTGTATTTAATATTCTTTACTGCTATGTACTGTATTATATTACATTGTTGGAACTAGAAACACAAGCATTTTGCTGCACCTGTGATAATATCTGCAAATCTGTGTACACAACCAATAAACTTTGATTTGATTCGACACATACCTACACACACTTGTAGGGAGCTCCAATCACTGCCACAAATTAGCCACACACTGAAACACAATTAAATACAGCTCTACCTTCCATTGTGAACTGAAGACAATGTAGAGAGACAAGGAGCATTTGGCAGAGATACAACTCATCATATTGTGTTAGTAGCCCAAGTAAGTTGAATATATCTGTCTTATTCCAATACACTACAGCACTGGTCATAAACCTTATTGAAAGGGAATTATGTCACCTTGGTTTTTTATTTTATTTTACCTTTATTTAACTAGGCAAGTCAGTTAAGAACAAATTCTTATTTTCAATGACGGCCTAGGAACAGTGGGTTAACTGCCTGTTAAGGGGCAGAACGACAGATTTGTACCTTGTCAGCTCGGGGTTTGAATTTGCAACCTTCCAGTTACTAGTCCAACGCTCTAACCACTAGGTTCCGGTTACTAGTCCAACGCTCTAACCACTAGGCTACCCTGCCGCCCCGGTTTGAATTACTGTATTGCCTGAAAAAGAAATGAATTGCTCTATGACAATTTAACTTCCAACAATGATACAATGTTGACTATTAAAATTCACTGAGTCACATGGGTCTTTAAAAAGTCAGTTAAGCGTCAACTATTGGCACTCCATACTAGATGGGGTATGAATTCTCAATTCATTTGGTGTGTAAATGCTAAATTACAGAAGATGGCATTTTCCTGCTAGGCTCTGCAACATGATTTAATTTCACAAGACACTGCTTACAGGTCCCCAGCTCAGAGTGGAGAAACAGTATTAAATGTTGTGAAATTAAATCACGAAAGTCGAGAAGCAAACATTTCTGTTGAGGACGAGCTTTTTCTTTTACACGGCCTTTCCCTGGTTAGTGTAGTAATGGGATACTTCTCATTAAAAGTTCACCTCCTGTCTTCTAAGGAATATAGTTCATTACTTTGGAGAAACACTGAAAGACCGTTAGTTAATATGTCCAATACACATTGTTTTTCATGTTGAAATCCCTGCGAGATAAGGGCATCCAAGTCTGCATGGAATAGATTTCCACGATAAAAACATGCTGTAGCTAGTGCAGCTTCCATGTCTCACAGGGCATGTCGGAGAGAAACTCACTCAAAGGTAGTATTATCACACTATAAAAACATGCTGAGGGCAGCAGAATAATATTTAATATGAAATTGTGATATGAGATATTCTACCTTGATTTAATCCACCGCATACGGTGGCTGGTTTTCACTGTGCAAATCTGTTCAGGCCCTGAGAAGATTTACAACAGTTATATATATTCATATAATCTGTAAACCTGTATTTTTCCTTGAATGTGCTCATATTCACCCATATTCACCCAATCAAGGCTGTTTTAAAAAGGTTAATGCCGCCTCTGTTGAGTGTCTTTCCTCTGAATCACAAATAATTTTGGCATTGAGACACTCTTACTCTTCTGTCTTATTGTCATTCACAGACTTCAGTGCAACTACCAGCTTGTTGGTTACTGCACTCTATCAATTATTCTCTGTGTCCACTCTCCACATTGCTGCACAGAGAGGGAATTAGAGGATGAAGGATGACTTAGGGTCAATGCCAGAGGAGCACAGGAGAGACACACACACACACACACACACACACACACACACACACACACACACACACACACACACACACACACACACACGACACCTAGCCAGGCATGCAGTTACTGTAAGCAAATGGGAAGCACCAAAAGCATACACCGCAATGTGCAACTGCATTCTCTGTTTAGCATGTTCATTATAAAATCTAACAACATGTGGACACATCTGCATGCTCATTTACATGCACAGAATATTGCACACTCACTAGGGTGGGAATAATGAGGTATAAAATGGGAAAGTGGTGTATCCCAGTCCCTGAGCCTCTTCGGCTGTGTTTATACAGGCAGCCCAAATCTGATATTTTGTCCAATTATGGGCAAAAGACCAATTAGCAGAAACATATTAGAATTGGACTGTCAGTGTAAATGCAGCCTTCCTTTCTCACATTTCTCTCCCTTACCAAAGGCCAGGCAGATAGAAACATTTGGTGTTCCCCTCACACATCTGTGGCGTTTACACAGGCAGCCAAATTCTGATCTGTTGTCCCATAATTGCTCTTCTGCTCAATCACGTCAGATCTTTTTCAGAGCTGATCTGATTGATCAAAAGACCAATGAGTGAAAAAAAAAATCTAAATTTGGCTGTAAATGTAGCCTCAGAGGAAATGTTGAAATGAGTCTAACGCAGCTCAATTACGGGCTGCTCTCCAGACGCTGGTCATTTGTCTTTCTCCCCTGCTGGGCCATTTGACCAGAAGGCCTCACTCTTCCTGAACACTGCAAGGTGTGGTTTGAAACAGACAGATGAAACAACTGAATGTCTGCATGGTCATAGTATAACTCACATGATAGGTAGGCTTACTGCAATACACAGTAGCTTTTTTTGATTCCCCAATTAAGTGAGAATTGTGTTCATCAGAGGGAGAGGAGGGAACAGATGCTGGATCCGACATGTCAGCCAGATGTGGGTTTAAGTAATGAGAAGGATTAATCTATATGACTTTGAACTAAGATAATGAGCATGAGGCTGAGTGTATAGGGAATCAACAAATGAATCGTTGTTTTTAACAAGAATGAAAGGATTTCTTTACCCAATCCAGTTTGAGGTAAAAGTCAAACCTCATCTCCGAGCGTGAACACCAGATCGTTGCTATTTTGGTCTGGCAACAATGGTATATTGCGGCATTCTGACACCCAACGGGAATACTGCGAGTGAGAGGACAGAGAAAGGGTTAACGCAGCAGCCCGACTGTAGTGTGTCACTGGGCTATGTAAGCCCATATTGCCCAAGGCTGTATTGTATGGAGTTAAGGTTGGCAGGCGTTGAATAATTAAAGACTTGGCTGTTTCATTGCTTAATTAAGCACCTTAATTTGCCTCATCTAGCAAAATTGCAGAGCCTGCCCTCCCCCTCTCATCCCCCATCCCTATCCCACCCTGGCCCACTTCAGCATGCCCAGAGCTTCGTCATTTATCCATTTGAAAGAAGACAGCCATTCACTGTGTCTGTGAGTCTGTATATCATACTTTATGGGAACTGCTCAATTTTCCACAAGCACTTTAGTGGAGGAGTCTTTGATAAAGACTATACTGTAGAACCAATTTACAAGCAGCCCAAAACACCTTTGTAAGATGTGCATTCATGTATTTGATACCATTCCACACATTTGACACCATTCCACTCCAGCCATTACCACAAGCCCACCCTCCCCAATTTAGTGGCCACCAACCTCCTGTGCACCAGACACTGGGGGATGAATTCACCTTTCAACAGGACAATAACCTAAAGCACAAAGCCAAATCTAAACTGGAGTTGCTTACCAAGATGACAGTGAATTGTCCTGAGCAGCTGGGTTACAGATTTGACTTAAATCTACTTGAAAATCAATGTCAAGTCCTTAAAATGGTTGTTTAGCAACAATCAACAACCAATTTGGCAGAGTTGGAAGAAGTGTGAAAATAATAAATGGACAAATTTTGCTCTTAGAGACCTAACCCAGAAAGAGTCAGTGCTGTAATCTGCCCAAGGTGCTTCTACAAAGTGTTGACTCAGGGGTGTTGATACTCATGTCGTGTTTTCAATAACTTTGACAACATTTCTTCATTTTGTCATTATGGTGTATTATCTGTAAATGGGTGAGAGAAAAAAAAGCCATTTAATCCATTTTGAATTCAGGCTGTAACACAACACAAATGTGGAATAAGTCAAGGGATCTGAATACTTTCTGAAGGCACTGTCATTTCTGATGTATCTGCAGCAGGCTATCGATTGATTTTCCTGGCAAAAACAGCCATATTAGCAGGAGAAGACATTTGCGATTGCAACACTGCGTGACCTATTTAGAGAGCCTAAATATACAGTGGTGCAGCATTGTAAACACTCACATTCCACTCTTGGCTAATCACTGAGCATCCCTTTGATGGAATTCACAGTCAGAAATCCCACAGCAATGTATCAGATAAAAGGCAAAATGTTAATTTATTTAATCTCTCTGTAATAAAAAAGGGGTTGGAAATAGATTATGGTCTTGAACTTTCAGACCATTCGCTGCCCGTCTCCTTATCTTTACATTCATATGTTGACATGTGTGCTCACACAAAACACAATCACTTCCGTGGATGTGCACGCTGCTGATCTAAATGAGAGACTAACGGAGGGGGAAAGTGTGGTTAGCACAAGCTAATTAGCGATGATATCGTTTTCTGGAATCAGCGTTGCTGGTAGCAATAGGTTTTAACACGACACGTGAGCACGACATGGCTTATCTCAAGGCAAAGTGAGGTTTAATGAGGTTTAATACGTTCTTGATGATTTGTATTTAATGTTGTGGCCTTGAGCATCAGCAGCCTGATATATAATTGCATTAACTGGCCTTCGAAAAACGCCATGATGAAATGCAGTGTTCATTTCCTATCCATTTCCCCCTTTCAATATTCAGCACGAGATCAATCGTTAAGTCCCAATACAATAATTAATTTTACCTATACAATACTGAAAACATGGCAAATTAATTATTACTCTTGCTCTCAGTGAGTATTCATTTGAACAGGATATCAGCGCCATCACTCAACATCAATGAAGCCCAAGATATGATTTGTAGGCTAATTTACAAACAGAGAGGGGGCATGGGTATGCTACTCCTATGATGAAAGAGAGCGCATCTTTGAAAAAAAGAGCTGTGAAAACAATCCAATGACACAATTTGTCACACCCCGATCTGTTTCACCTGTCTTTGTGCTCGTCTCCACCCCCCTCCAGGTGTCACCCATCTTCCCCATTATCCCCTGTGCATTTATACCTGTGTTCTCTGTTTGTCTTTTGCCAGTTCGTCCTGTCTCGTCAAGCCGACCAGCGTTTTTTTCGTACTCCTGTTTTACTTGAGCCCCTGTTATCTAGTTGTAACGTTCTGGGTGTAGTGGGTGAGAAGTCAGAGTTCAGAGTAGTGCTAATTTAATGCACAAAATGGCGAACATAAGCCAACCCCATGAAAACACAGGGCGTACAACAAAACAAACGCCCCAAACACGGGGACTTAAACTGTCCAGCAAAACCCACGAAATGGGAAACACGTAACCCACAGACGTGCACACAAGTTACACAAAACAAAGGAACTAAGGTCAGAACATGACACTAGTTATCCCGGTTGAGATCGTTCTGCCTGCCCTGAGCCTACCAGCCCTTCTGTACTTTGTATACTGCCCTGGACTAAAAAGTACAGAAAGTCTGCCTGCCCTTGGCCTGTCATTGAGGGTCCTGATACAATTGGCCCCTCAATCAGTCTCTGCTCATCTCAATAAATACCCAAATCTCACTTGTGTTTGTCGTGCACAGACAATGAAAGCAGTGTCTGATGAATAACACCACCCAGAGAAATAATTTCTATATTCTTAAAAGCTAACATGCTCCCTTTGTCTTTGACTTATTCTGACGCTCGCTTCACATTCAAAGCAAAACAGTGCCTCTTTCTCACTGAGATAAATCGTCTGGAAATAATTAAGCTGAGAGGTTGTTACTGTGAACGGTTGACATATTGTATAGGAAGGGGCAAAAAAATACACATTACTCAATAACATTTGTCGAAAGTCAATCAGAGGAGTTGTCCCACTATGCATTACTCAAGTGGATGTCACCGAGAATGACTGCACATTAAGTGATGCCCCCCCCCCAACATATGTACAGTCATGATACTTGACACAGTGATGGTGAATATACGCCTTTTAGAAACCCAAGATGGAGCAGGAAATCAATCCTTAACCATTGAAATCAATTGGAGACCCTTGGCACCCTGTGTAACACCCTTAAAGTGAGTGATGATCGCTGATATTCTCTCCCGTGATGTCATTTCTGAAGCCGATGTTCTACAGGCGTCTGTGTATATCCTGTCACCCAGCTGAGCAGACCCCTGCCAGCACTAATCTCAAGTGATCTGCAGACACATGGCCTTGAGCCATGAGCATGAACACCCATCCACATGGTATACTGATCTCGTTAAATGGAGACTGGAGGCTCAGCAGAAAAAGACCAAAGCCCTCACTGCAAACCTCTCTGATGCAGTTTACATCCCTATAGTGCTGTGCTGGAGAGAGGAGGGGAAATTGCATCAGAATAGGGAGGAAATCCTCCCAAATATCCCATAACATGAAGAGACCTGTGGACCGTCCAAGAATCCACCACTTATTTTGAGTGTTATGCAGTCGACAGGAAAGCATCCTCTGTTCTATGAAATGACGTGCTGTCATAACGTTGTTGGTATAATTCTTGTTAAAGTGGTTGATTTCTCATTGTATTTTCATAATTTGTTATTTCAGATGTGTTTAGACCATTTTACCTCTGAAATGATGGCCCAGTTACATTCATTAATCGTCTGAATTACACAGGACTTACCCACATTTTCACTGAAATTTGTTTTTTTTAAGGAACACTTGTTCTATGCACACAGATAGGAACAAGAAAAGCCCAGCTTTTTGCTGGGCTTTTCATTGTGTTTGGTATTCCTGTGCTTTTATATGTGGAACAATGGGAGGACTTTTTCAAGCTCCGGAATACCTCATTGCAGTAATTACTTAGGAGTAAAAGCATAACACTGATCATGGAGCTGTCTGTGCATTTCTCATCGAGGAGGAAGCCTACTGCTTTGCATCTTAAGCACTCAGGACTTCCATAGATATAATAGCGAGAGGCTGATGTGGGATAAGAAGTCCTTCGGGTGGGTACATCCAAATATAACAGTATAAAGTGATGAGAATAAGGAGTTCTATCAGGAGATTTGCATGCTAAGATGGTCTCTACACCCTTGGAAATTCAAGCAATTTTCATGGAAATGCAATCCATTTTGATGGAAGCCTTTCTAGACTTTACCCCTAAACAGTCTTTTGAGGGCCCTAAACCAAATTTTGTTGGGGGCCCCTAACCTCATGCGCAAAACATTTTAGTGGCCCCCTTCTTGACATTGAGTTCATTTCCTGCAATTTTACACATTTTGCAATGGGGAGGAGAGAAGGTTTAACAATTTTACAACTAATTTCAGGCAGTTATACTCATTTAGCCAAAAATCTGTTTTACAGCTAATTTCCTTTAATTCTACACATTTTACCATGACTTATGACTTATGCCATGTTAATATGATATCTGTGGGAGAATGACTATCAAAATCAATTGGGGCTCCCTAGAGGTCAGGGCCACTGGGCACGTGCCCTGTCTGCCCAGTCGACCATAATTACTATAAGTTTAGATATCTGGCTGGACTCATTTACCAATCCATTTTTTTTTGCTGACATGGGCTAATTGAGTGACTGTCAGTGACTGACATAACAAGAGAAAAACTGCTGATGCACAACCAAATGTCAAAATTGCACCTTGTGTATCCTACTATTCTAAGGGCTGGATTCAATCTGTATCGCAGAAGTATAGCGGGAGATACGCATTATAGCTCGGTTGAAGTTTCAAGGCAATGTTCCCGCGTTCACAGAGAATACATTCACGGTAAACACCGCATACAAAAAATGTCGGCTCAATTGGAAATTACCTATACATTTTAAAGTGGATTTCCTGCGATTCTTCAGTTATACACATTGAATTCAGCTCTAACTCTCAACAGTAAGTTGAGACCCCGACTGAGTTCTTCAAAATATTTTTTTTTGGGGGGGTTGCCATAGCGGTCGCAGGGCTCAAGACGTTGTTTATGTTGCTTATGCCTGGGGCAGTACCTGTCCCGAAAGAACACAAAAGATTGTCATGGAAGGTCTGGATCCGAGGAAATGCTTCAGTGTGCTGTTTTAGTGCCTTCATTCATCTTCAAAAAACCTGAAACGTCCTCGTCCTTTTATGATTCAGACTCTTACCCCGCACCAACTGCTAGGAAACGGTTCATTACAGAAATAGAGCTACATGAGGCAAAGAGCGAGTCAACAGCTCATTTACATTCACTTTCAAATCTCTCCTCAGACCTACTCGCATCTGAAGCCAGCACCTTTCCCATGTGTGGCTCACTGGAAGCAAGAAGAGGAGGGGGTTGGCCAGCGGGATTTGAGTCCAATCCCTCCAGAGCGTTGATAACTCCTGAATCTTTCACGTTAAACCAGATCTTTATGAATGTGTTGCTGTTGATTCTGCTGGGAGAGGCCTGTGGTGTTGTGCTGCCTGTCCCGAGTTGATCGATAAGACTTAATCTGTCCGGAGCAAGGAAAGGCCTTTCTGTGATAGGCAGCGTCTGTGGAGTAGGAGGTGGACAGCCTGTCAACTCGGAGATTCAGGATCAGAATCATAGGTGAGGGAAGGCAAATATGAGCAGTCTGGGCCTTCTCTCACTGGATCTCACCCTTTTTACTTCTCTTTACTTGTATTTTTATTTTCACTCAGTCTGTAGTTATTGTGTTCTGTTCCTTTTTAACTTTATTTTTTTCCAGAGGGTTCCCCCATGGGCAGTCAGGTATGGCATAAACAAGATTGCAATCATGTGTATCTCAGCTCAGTGGTTTCTGGGTAAACTGTCTGTCATAACACAATGAATATAAAGGACGTTATTACAATACACGCATGAGTCAGCAGGAAACCTTGTCACATCTACTAAAATCCCGGGAGCATATGGCCAGGGAATATACACAAAAGAAAAATATAGACGCAACATGTAAAGTGTTGGTCCCATGTTTCATGAGCTGAAATACATTTCCATACGCATAAAAAGCTTATTTCTCGCACATTTTGTGCACAAACTTGATCAATCCGTGTTAGTGAGCATTTCATCTTTGCCAAGATAATCCATCCACCTGACAGGTGTGGCATATCAAGAGGCTGATTAATGCATGATCCTTACACAGATGCACCTTTTGCTGGGATCACTAAAAGGCCACTCTAAAATGGGCGGTTTTGTCATACAACACAATGCCACAGACGTCTCAAGTTTTGAGGGAGCGTGAATTTGGCAGGCTGACTGCAGGAATGTCCACCAGAGTTGTTACCAGAGTTTAATTTTAATTTCTCTACCCTAAGCCTCCTCAAATGTTGTTTTAGAGAATTTGGCATTACGTCCAGCCGGCCTCTTAACTGCAGACCACGTGTATTGCGTTGTGTGAGCGAGCGGTTTGCTGATGTCAAAGTTGTGAACAGAATGCCCCATGGTGGCAGTGGGGTTATTGTATAGGCATGCATAAGCTACGGACAACGAACACAATTGCATTTTATCGATGGCCATTTGAATGTACAGAAATACCATGACAAGATCCTGAGGCCTATTATGAGGCCTGTTTTTTTATGAAGGTATCTGTGACCAACAGATGCATATCTGTATTCCCAGTCATGTGAAATCCATAGATTAGGGCCTAATGCATTTATTTCAACTGACTGATTTCCTTACATGAACTGTAACTCAGTAAAATCTTTGAAATTGTTGTGTTGCAGTTTTATATTTTTGTTCAGTATACTACTTTAAAGAAAGTCGGTCAAATACCACTTCATAAAGCTTGCTTTGTGAAGTGTTCTCCCCTCAGAAAACTCTATTAGCTAAGACATGACACCACAGGGCCTAGGGCTAACTCGGTCAAACAAAGCTCATAGATCTGCAAGCGAAAAGCTGTGTCACCGATGATAAGGTACAGTACAATATGTATGTTTGTACATTACCAGTCAAATGTTTGGAGACACCTACTCATTCAAGGGTTTTTCTTTATTTGGACTATTTTCTACATTGTAGAATATTAGTGAAAACATCAAAACTATGAAGGCAGAGATGTACGAAATAGAAATGTCAACATTTTTCACTACGATTCCAAATGGTTCCTTCTTTCTCTCTTCCCCCAAATGTTCTCTCCCTTCGAAGTCCATATAATAGCTTATTGTGAAAGAAAATGGCAGCTCATCTTCGGAGATACAGAAAAAGTAGGTTATACTTCAAATGAAATGTATAATATCAGACTGTGTAATTTATTTATGTATAACTATTGCTCCCGAAAATATGTGCAACATGATTTATTTAGTTTGTGTCGCGGAAAAGAAATCAGTCTACATATACATTTTTTCACAGTCCTGCATTTCACAGCTTTCAAGCTATTCAATTAGGGACTCATTATACCGTATTACCAATAATGCTGGGTCAAGGACAGTAGCCTAATGCAAGCTGTAATCTACCACTTTATCCCACTTGGATATTGCTTCAGTCAGTGCAAAAACTAAATAAATGGGATTATAATATCACTGATAATTGGTTTTGAAATGTGAGATAAGGTGACAGGAAATGGCATGTGGGATGTTAAAATTACATTTGCAGTTCTAAAGAAAATCTGATGGGAATATTAGACACAGTCTCTGACAGATATCAAAATGAGTCTGAGGTATTTACAAGTCATTCACATCAGCTTTAGCTGTAGGACGTGTGGAACTAATGTAATAAACAGACAGGGTTTCAAGGTGTGACAACATTGTACAAAGTCCCACTCCCAATTATTAGAGGCGTGTTAGACAGTAATGGGCTACCTACAAAACACACACATACGTACCTACGCACGCACGCACGCAGGCAGGCAAACACACACACACACACACACACACTTTGCATGTATTGGGAGGGTTTGGGGGAATTACAATCCTAAAAAAACTATAGTCATTCTGCATAATTTCACAGGATTTCATTGCCAGGCGCCATGATGAGAATCTCCTCCTGAGGAAGTAAGCATCTTAGGATTTAAATGAGCTGATCCGACCACTAATGGTAGCATTCAGACAATATCAATTACTTCACTGTTTGCCTTATTGGTTTCTTCACTGTGCACTCTATAGGGAATATGGTTAAGGAACAGTTTGACATTTACTGGGGGAGGGGTCCAAAACAGGGGAGGGTTTGATTTGGGGAGGGTTGTGTAGTTTGTTTATTGGGCAGAGGGGACAGTACTGTATTTTTTCCTTGGTTAACCTTTCACACTTTTGCAGGTTTTACTAAGTAATTTCTTCCATCCTAGCCAAATTTCCTCATCTGCTTGCATGTGCTAACGTTTAATACAGTCTAACTGTCTATCATTCCATCTATCTACAATTCATAGTGACAATAGTGGTAGTTGGATCATTTGTCCAGATCTGCAATAGGCTGACTAGCATCGTTCCACACACGAAATCATTCAAAGTGGCACCAAAGTTCAATTTAAGCGGAGAGGCCAGGTGCACCATTACGCGTGAAAGAACAGCTCGAAAAGCTCCCCTTTTGATCTTGTTTAGGAACAATACAATTATTACCTAGACTTGCATTATTGCTTTCAAATGAGTACAAAATTCTACTCTAGGCTGTATAAACCAGTGAAAATGTCAATGAAAAATTGCGCAAAAACACACAGTGATTTGAATAATGGATTCCATGTGGGACTGCGCTCAACAGTTTAGAAAGGCACAGCAGGTCAGTCTGGCTGTATTTTAAGTTCTGATACTGAGATGGGCTGTCTGTGGCGGATACCACTCTCCTAAGTCATCCTACAATAACGTGGCCACATAAGCTCCCAGCAGGTCCAGTTATTCAGGGAAGTTTAAAAGGGAAAACCACAAACTTTCATAAATAATAAGACACGTGATTCAGTGTTAATCATATAGGAGACAATGCAATTACATGACAGGTCAGGCCCCCAATACACTCATTAAAGTAACTCTCTCCCAGTGAAAGGATATCAATACCCATTTCCCAAGCCATAGTTATCAATTACCATGTGATGAAGAGAACCAAAAACTCTCCTCCTTTCAACACATAGCACATGTCAAAAGCCTTACCTGACTGATTAATAGCCATTGGTGAGTTTGTCACAACACATTGATGATGATGGCAAAACAACAGATTCCTAAAGCTGGGATACGGGTTGAACCCATGTGCATCACGTGGCTGTTGTCTCATAGTGACAGTCTCTATCGCACCATCCAGATCAGCCATAGATGACAGGTGACCCCTGCCTTTCAAGCTGTCAGCTCTTGACTGGTTAAGCCTTGTTACCTGTCAGCCACTCTGAAAATCTATTTCTTGAACTGCATTGTTGGTTAAAAGGGCTTGGTAAGTAAGAATCTCACGGTAATGTATTTGGCGCATATGAAAAATATAATTTGATTTGAATTGTTTCCACTAGGCAACACCCCAGAAATGGAAGAGCATACAAATGTACTGCACTGCTGGAGCTGGGAACAAAAGCATTTTGCTGCACCCACTTTAACATCTGCTAATCTTTGATCTGATTTGAACATATCACATTTGACTGAGAATTGCGTGGACATCACGTGGACCGTTGCCACAATGGTCATCTGAGGTGCATCTTTCACTGCTTCCTCTGGCCTGCCGTGGTCCATCCTCCTCCTCTCTCCGCAACTAATCCAATGCTCACAAAAGAACTCCAGCTAAAGTTCACATTGCAAAACCTGTTTCAATATGCTAATCTCTTTGATGTTGTATGCAAAGAGTCCTGCTTTGTCTGGCACATGCATGCTCCATCACAGCCAGACTGAGCTCTTTCCTTTTGGTAATCATCCCTGTCTCGCACATCCACACTGACAGCTCAGTATGGGCTCATGTATTACCCCAGGAACCACGGGACACTGTAAAACTTGAACAAAAGCAAAGCCCACAAAAATAAGACATACTGTACATGGCCTAAGCAACACCTAACACCTTCAGCTCATGTTATTTCCCATTGTGAGATTGTGGCAACATTGTAGTTCTGTGCATCCAATCTCCATGTACATTCATATGTGAACGCGGCAGGGACCTTCTAGATAGCACACACTCACTCCATTGGTACACCTTGGAATCTATACATTTCGATGGGAAATGTGACAACAATGAGGCCACAGTTAATATGAGTAGTGAGTAGAGAACTACTTTATTAATCTCAACTTGGGAAATTGTTTTATCACAGCATGCATCATTAATGACTTACAAGGACAGGACACACAACAATGACCAACACTTTAGAATAAACAATGGATATTAAGACACATAAAGGCCTCTCCACAATAGTATCCCTGAAATAGCAGTCTCATTCAAGTCCGGTTTTCTATCCTACTCTGGGGGGGAAAACCAGCAACATCATTGTGCAATAGGAAGACCTCATAAAATAGTTCTTAAACTACACTTGTTGAAAAGCCTCATGGCTGTGGGTAAAAATGGTCCAAACCTCTGTGGAACTGTAGGACAGGATCAACCTGCTACTGAAGCTTCTCCTAGGGGAAATTCAAACACACATTGTAACGACATTGACTGAAGACATTGACTGAAGAGATAGGGCCATGTAAGGCGCAGCAGTGATTAGGTCAGGAAGGAGAGAATGTTTAGCTCCACAACAGACTACCTCAGTCGACACGTCCATCGTAGACAACCATTCATTGCTTCTCAACCATGTGAACACGAGTCACTAGGTCTCCATTGTTCTGCTGCTCTGCTTCCATTGATCCATTTGTCTTCTGTAGGTAGAGGTCTAGATTTAGCAGGAGAGAGATAGTGTCAGACTGGGGGCGCTATCTACATACACGCCTCCATCTGTCTTTGTGCGAGATAAAAAAATAAAATAAAAATCAGAGAGAGCGGTGAATATACACTGCGGGCTGAAGTGAGCGAGAAAAGTGAGAGAGAGAGACGCCCGGGACATGCAGGGGTGTGAATAATGAGTTGGATAGCGGCGCTAGGAACCCTCCAATCCCTCGGAAACCCTGTTAACAACGCGTCTCTCTTCCCCTATGGGATGAGTACGATACAAGTCCTTGCTATCTTAAGCCTCCCATGTGCAGGGATCCTGGAAAGCAATTTGGCTCGGGGTCATTAAGTCACACCAAACTGTCAGCGATAGTCCATCTATTTGTACTCTCGGTAGAAACTCAGGAGCCTGGGTTGGCGTTTCGTTATCCTCTCTTGTTGCCGAGGCTTTATCATGCACAGAAAAACTGGCATATTAATTGAGCTATTGCAGTGAGGTATTGCTGGCTTGTTAGGCACAACAATAACCTGCAGGAGCGCTAGCCTTAAGAAGAATAAACACGTTTAGTTATTTTTGTGCTTATGGAGACAAATCCCATTAGAGGTATGGGTGGGAGGTGTTCCTACTTCAATGGAGCACACTGGGCTCCTACTAGGTATATAGATCCCCGCAACAACATGTTCAGCTGTTCAGCATTGCAGGGCCAGAAAGAAAATGGCAGCCCACTCTGGCACCAATCAATGGTGCACTGACAACAACAAAAGCAGCTAGCGCCATCACCTGAGGTGAAGGATATTAGGGATGAGATTGGTCTGAGACAACAGACTTGGAGAACGGGCAGATATTGTGATTTTTTTTTCACAGGAACTGTCAAGTAACATGTAACATGGGAACCAAGCACAGGAGCTCAAACATGCCCACATAAAAGACTAAACAGAACAGAGAAACAATTTCTTTCCCCCATCAATTTTCACATCATGTCTTTGTACAGTAGCTTGTTGGGCAGGTACAGCAGAGCCAAGGCAGCGTGCCAGCAGTGTTCTGTCTCGAAGAAGATGGCTTCCCCACTGAGGGAATTGTTGTGTGCTCTCGCTCTCTCTCTCTCTCTCTCTCTCTCTTTCTCTCTCTCTCTTTCTCTCTCTCTCTCTCTCATGTCTCCTTATTGAGCGGCAGAGCTTACACGGAGCAAATTAACTGAGCAATCGTTAGGAGACGTGTAGTTGTTAAATTGACTGGGCATCCTCTAGACACACAGCCCGAAACACACACAACACTTAAGATCAAGCAGAAACCACCTGTCTAAAAAACATAATTAGCAACAGATTCATTGATGAATAGATGAGCATGCAAACCAGAGTATTGAGGAGATAAACGCAGGCATCCAAAAGCAATTGCCCACCGCGTGAGTGACGGCGTATCGTGGTGTATAACTCTAATCTTCCACTCAAAACATCATTCAGAATAGGAAGTTAGCCATAAGCTATTGTAAAGCATATTGTCCAGTGCATTTAACAGTTTGGTTGAAGGGCATTGCCTCTATTGCCTTTGCCGATCAAGGCATACGAAATCCCACGGTACTGTAACACCACGTTCTCTTAAAGTACTCTAGTAAATTCAAACTACATTTAGAGATCAATTTGATTCCAGTGAAGTAACATGGAGGAATGTACAGTATTGACTTATTACAGTATAATAACAAAGCCCTGTGCAAATGAGATTCTTGAGGTTTTCTGTAGACAACTATTCATGGTTCAGATGTATCTAAACATTATGTATAAATGGCACTAATGTGCTTAACACTGCACGTCTAAGGAAAAATGCCCATATCTAAGACCACAAAACACAGTAGTGGTGAAATAAATTGTAAGCAGTGTTGTCCACTGAACAAATTCTACTATGTATGCTATAATAAAATACCCCTACTCTGCATAGTAACCAACAGAGCACACAACTCTAGGGCTTCTTATCCTTGAAAGCACCCTGTATTTTCCATTTAGTATCTTGCCAGCGTGGATATAATGTTGGAGCAATTACCGATTCGCACAATTGCCCTGTGTACTAATGCAGGTTATCATCTATCCCATAATCACAGGCTTAATCAACAGCATGTTTCGAACCCATAAGTCGTGGGGTCCTATACGTTTACGGCGCACCCACGCACAGGACGCCCCCATATGCTGACTTGTTTATGATGTGCACCGCACCGTAAAAGGCATGGCTGCATTCACTCATCCTGGGTTGAATTTTCCATTTCACTATAATGACGTAGACAAGCAAAACAACAGCGTAAAATCTGGAATTGCAGATGGGGGCATATGTCTTCTCTTTTCTCCTCAACTTTCCATCCCCCCGCCTCTCTCTCCCTGCTGTCTTCTGCCCTTCAATATTTAAGGTGACCAATTTCAGGAGGTTATTAAAATGAAGAGCTTCAGTTGAATGCAAGTCAATTGTGATATTAAGGTAATTCATCATGCTATTGATCTTCAGCTCTTGCGGATTGGGCATGGAGTGTGGGTGTGGAGTGTGTGACTGTGCATGCATGCCTGTGATTGTGTTGCTCTGGTTATTTTCATAGAACGCATCTTCGCATCCAATATGAGACATTATACAGCTTTATCTGCCAATCTCATTTTAGCGTTCATAATACCTGCAAAACCGGCAATGGCAAATTTCATTGTACCAATCGATACAACGCAGAACGTGTTTAACTTATCTCAGCACAGCTGTAAGCGTGGCGACATTGATCCATTGTTATGCCTGGACAATAAGAATGCTAATGCCTGATTGAGATTGGCTGTACCAGACAAAACGCACTGTGCCTATTTTGTGAACAATGTGTTTTTGTTGCCTATGTCAGTACCAAACCACAGTGCAGTGGGTATTAAAGTTTGATGGGACTTTGATCATTATCGTCCTTTACTTTTCTTCTTCCCGGAGACAAAGGATGTATTTTTAGATGGAGGGATGGAATGGAGAAACAGGCCAGCATTCCACAATGATCCTGAATGATTTAAGGGCTTGAAGGTGTGCTCTTCCTCCTCTGACCTTTGGAGCAGGCATGCTCTGGGACTTAAAGTAAACACTGCTCCAGTTCATTGCAGCTTAAACAGAACACAACACTTCACATACATTAACATCGACCATTGTCAGCCTTTTAAATGCTTTATTATCCAAATGTTTAAAGTGCGTGTGGGCAATGGAGAGAAACAAAATGGTGCTGTTTGAGGCGATGTGGCGGAGAGTGAGAGCGGGCGCTGGAGATGGGGGTGTGAGCAGGTGGGTCTGGGCAGGTGTGATGTAGTTGTGACGCAACACGCATCCGATTATTCATTACGAATACAATTTCTTTGATTGATTTAGTTTAAATACTTCATCGTAACCACAATGTCACAAATAATTGAACACGCACAGCATGAGCAGATTAACTTGGTCAAAACCGTCAAAGCATTTCTTTATTTAAGACTAATCAGAAAGTACGTTGGTACTTATTTATTTTGATTGTTAGGTTCTAAGTCTCAGAGTAAAAAACTCTATGGACACTAGGAAAGCTTAACCTCTTACACTTATGGTGGCGCTATTTCATTTTTGGAAGAAAAACGTTCCCGTTTTAAACAAGATATTTTGTCACAAAAAGATGCTCGACTATGCATATAATTGCTACTGTTCGAAAGAAAACACTCTGACGTGTCCAGAAATACAAATATCTTCTCTGTGCGTGCCCTTTAACGTGAGCTTCAGGCAAAACCAAGATGACTTGGCATCCAGGAAATGACAAGGATTTTTGAGGCTCTGTCTTTCATGATCTCCTTATATGGCTGTGAACGCAAGAGGAATGAGTCTGCCCTTTCTGTCGTTTCCCCAAGGTGTCTGCAGCATTGTGACGTATTTGTAGGCAGATCGTTGGAAGATTGACCATAAGAGACCACATTTACCACGTGTCCGCCCGGTGTCCTGCGCGGAAATTGGTGCGCAAAAAGTCACCTGCCAGTATTTTTCCATGGGGCACAGAGAGAGAAGCAAGCTTCCACGAACTGCATGTCAATGAAGAGATATGTGAAAAAACACCTTGAGGATTGATTCCAAACAACGTTTGCCATGTTTCGGTCGATATTATGTAGTTAATCCGGAAAAGTTTCACGTTGTAGGTGACTGCATTTTCGGTTCGTTTCGGTAGCCAGGCGCAATGTAGAAAACGGAACGATTTCTCCTACACACAGACGCTTTCAGGAAACACTGCACATTTGGTATGTGGCTGGGAGTCTCCTCATTGAAAACATCAGAAGCTCTTCAAAGGTAAATGATTTTATTTATTTGGTTATCTGGCTTTTGTGAAAATGTTGCGTGCTACATGCTACACAAAATGCTATGCTAGCTTTGCATACTCTTACACAAATTAGTCAATTTCTATGGTTCAAAAGCATATTTTGAAAATCTGAGATGACAGTGTTGTTAAGAAAAGGCTAAGCTTGAGAGCAAACGCATTATTTTAATTTTATTTGCGATTTTCAGAAATCGTTAACGTTGCGTTATGCTAATGAGCCTGAGGCTTAGTCACAATCCCGGATCCGGGATGGGGAGTTTCAAGAGGTTATTAACCAAGTTCATTCTTCCCATAGGATCAATACAGCTGCATTAGACAAAAACATTTTCACACAAACACTGATATTTAACCATTCCTCATAGGCTGAGTCTCCTGCTACACATCTGTATAAACATTGCTCTTTACTGCTAGAGGCAGGACACTAGTGACATGGGCCACAAACTTTTATTTCTCCCTTAACGTGACCTAACCTGACCTCAACCCCCCTCCATCACGAATCCATGGCTCTCTCCCCTTATCAATGCCTGCCACATGTAATCACTTCACTGCACTCAACACATTCCAAGCTTAATTGCACACACTATATACTTTCCTCCTTTAACCATTAACTTCTGGCGTAGACCCTCTAAACCTCAGCACTACATCAGTGACATGAATATGTATATTTTATATTCTCAGAACCCAATGTGATCCAAAGCCACAAATGAGTCATTCAGCTTTCTGCTGACAAATCCTCGCTGGACTCTCTTTCATTACGTTTCTTCTTAACATCAGCAAAGAAGGTCTCCGTGTCTCAGAAACTCACTTCATATAGAGGGGCTCTCTCACTTTCACACTGTGGTACATAAAGACAGTTTGTTATTTAGAATGATTTCTTTCTTTTTTAGAGGGAGAGAAAACAAACACCCACCATGCCTATTTTTTCAAGTTCTCTCTCAACTCCAAGACCACAGCGAGCTAATTTTTTATTTTGCCTGATGCAGGACTCTAGTGCCAGAGAAGAGAGACTCTCGGACTGAAAACATTCACACCGCCACTAATTTACAAAAAGATAGTAAATTTGTGCCACAGTTTAGATTACCAATAGATCAGCGTTCTAACTCCCTCTTGTGATAGTGTGGTGCGATGACAGAATGACGCAATTTACCACAATCTACCACAAACAGTCGCTGCGCATAAGCTTGAAACCTTTAAAGGAAGAACCATTGTAGAACCCAAGGTCACTGCAACCAAACACGCACGTTTCCTATCTCTGTCCCCAGCAGGTCAACAGTCATAAGTCACAAGCATCAACATGACATAAAAAAGCTTCCCTGTTGAGCACTTGCTCTGAGTTTAACCGAGTCTTAATTGAGTTTGCACTACGCATTAAGTAATCTTTCATAGCAGGCTGCTTGGTGATGCGTTCCTTTAGTGGTACGCCTGCTGCAGAATCTCAGATGGGCCACACAAGCTCAAGCTAACACACAGGGGCTCTGGCAGGATAAACTATTTAACTGCACCCATCCGACAGGCTTCCTTGTGCGTTGCTGCTTGGAGGAAGGGCTATAAACAGATTAAAGTAGAATAGTCCTCTGAAGGATGCTAAGTAAAGCCCATTAAAACTAAAATGGTTCCTGTGCAGCAGCTCATACAAATTGCAGCAGGGGGAAAAAAAGCCACTCTCTTTTGTGAGAGGATCATATCCTATGTATGCTTGCTTTGTAACAGATCCAAAATAATGTTGTCTTCACTGCGAGAGCCTAAAGCTGGCATGTCACTTCCACGTTCATGACGTGTGAGCCGTGTCTCCATTGAGAAATTAACAGTGGGATTATCCTATCCTAATCTGACTCAAGTAGCACAGAGAATGACGTACGGTAATTGGGATGGCTCCACATGCCAGTCAAACAGCACACGGGTATCTATCGAATAATTATCAGAGGACAACTTTTGGCGCTGCATTATCTTAAGCTTCCAGACCACATCTATACTCCGTTCTTATATGGAGGTAGCCAGTGAATAAAGTTGCATTTGTGGGATCAACTCAATTTTGGTGTTTATATAAGCATTTTTACAAGGTGTATATGCTAATGTACATTGTTTATCTTATATAATACATAGGCCTTGATCAGTGTATGCGATGACATTAATTATAATGTGAGAGTGCTGATCTCTGAATCTCTTCCACTTCTCTAACAGAGAAATCTGATGCAGCATTTTCCCTGCATTATGCTAGCATCTTGTACGTGTGACAGGGCACTCACTGTGTGTTCTTCTGGCCCGTGCGGTGTTGAAGTTCTCCCATGTGACCCTAAAGTGTGTTGAGATTGCTATTCTTCTCGATAAGCACTTCCTGTTACATCATCGCTGACACTGAAATAACTTGTAAGTTTCTATTTTGTGCTGTTTTTGATTGGGTTTTAAATGGCGCATACTGGAGTGACACGTAAAGGCACTAAAGCATCCCGGCCCTGTTACTTGAAGATGCACGTCGTAGGGAGGAAGGAAGCTCGGCGTGGATAATCCAAACTGACTCCAGCAAGTTTGACCTTATCAGTGAAGTTTCAACTGGTAAAGTGTCCTGGCTTTGCCACCGGCTCCTCAGACAGAGTGTCTGTCACTGCTGATCCAAGTTGTAATTAATGGGCTGTGAAAGGCATCACTCTGCCTCTGGACAGATATGACTAAGGGAAATGCAACAGACAATCTCTTTCACAAAGTGGACGTTTGTATGTCTCTAAACATAACCATGCTTTGTGACATACATGTTTAAAATCATGTGTTTTTATGGGATGACATACAAGTGACATACAAATGTATATGTCTGTCGAAGGTGAAAAAACAATGATTAATTGTTTTGTTATTCCATTGAGACCATATTGGTTTAAGCCATATAAGGGTAAATAATAAATACAGATACTATGACTACCACAACCACTACCTCCACCACAACTACTAAAATAGTTAATTTTTAAAGTATACCGAATACATTCATGTATTAGCCGCTTTTTCATATAACTCTTCCATTCTAAAGGGTATCATTTTGTTATTCACCACCCATGTGTAACATCCATCTGGGTGATGTATTGGGGCTATTCAGCACCAGACTACCCTTCACACGCCAATGCTCGTTGTGGAAAGACAAAGACTTATTTACCCATTAAAATGTGGGAGAGATTAGATGTCCTCTCTTTCAACTGCATGTTTTGATGTCTGCCACAATCCTGCAACAAATGGCATAAATCACATCCCGTGAATGGTCATATGTTTTGTGGCAATTAGTTGACAATGTGCACGGTCATCTCCAACCATTGAACCCAGTTATTATGCTATTTAAAAAAAACATATATATAGGATCATGCTTACAACCAGAAAGGAGATAACAATTGAAACAACAAGAAAAATGGGGGGGGGGGGGGGTGGGGGGCAGACGACAGTTGATCACGAGGCCAGGCTACAGGACATTGAGAAAACAAAACACTGAAATGCTCAAATCACATTCAAGACGCCTGAACATCCAGATAGTTGGGATCCAGGAGGACACTGAGAGAGGGAAACCCACTGTATTTGTATCGGAGCTGATTCCGGCCTGGCTGGGAAGTGCACAATTCAAAAAGCCCATCCTGATCGACCGCGCACACAGATCACAGGCAACAAAGACGGTAAAGGGCGGGCCACCAAGGCCATTCACCGCACTATCCTCAGACCAGGGATCTTATCCTCAGGCTGGCTAGTCAAAAAGTTCTCCCTTAACGACAATGGAGCCAGAGTGTCTTTCTACCCAGATCTTACTTTGGAGGTGAGGAACCAATGGAAAGAGTATAATGATATGGATACCTCTTCCCAGCCCGGTTTAAGGTGACAGTTGAGGGATCAACACATATGTTTGACAACCCAAAAGAGGCCTAAATGTTGTCAAGCAAGCTCCCTGACTGAGGATGCAGAACTGCTGTGTCAGCCGGCTGAGTGGCCAAATACAGGCCATGAAATTGGGACTTAAAATCATGGGTGAGATGTTATTGCTTGTTTAGCCTATCATGTTTTAGTCCCAATCAACCCTAACGTGAGAGTTAAGTTTTATTTAATATTTGTTTATATGCGGAGTGTCTATAGATGCAGAGTTAGTTTAAGCTTTATGTCTAGGCACCCTAAGGTTTGTGTGTCAAGTAGTGCTTAGTTTGGGGAAGTCACTCAGTAATGGGGTCTGTGTTTTATGTTGACTTTTAATACAGGTGGCATGACAAGTTCTCCCACGGTGCAACGTTTTTCTTTTGGGTTTTGTATGACAGCAACAATTTGTTCTTAAATAAGAAATGCCACATGGTGACCGGGCACAGATTAGACCTGGTGGAATAAAGATAATCAGTTGGAACTGCAATGGGTTAGGTCATGTCATGAAAAGAGCCAAGGTTTTTTCTGATCTTAAATCACTGGCCAATAACCTTGGTCAATTTAACTTTGATGATCCATTATTTTTTCAAAGGGTATTTAAGGCCGTACCAAATATCTTGGATACAAGTGTTATTGTTGAAGGCGACTGTAACTGTACATTAGATCCTCTTTTAGATGAACAGCTATCAAGGTCACTTAAACAATCAAATGCCAGTGTCTGTCTAAATGCATTGATGACAAACCTTAACAAAGTCGATATTTGGAGACTGACAGCCCAAACATATAGGGATTATTATTTTAGTCAGTTCATAAAATGTGTAAATTCTGAAATATGATTTTTGGGGCTCCAAACTAATTTCAGCAGCTACTTCGGTTACCTATCACCTGATTCTAATTACAGACCAATCTCCCCTGTCCATGGTGCTGAAACTGGACAATATGTCTGCAGGTTGATGACCGTGGCGCTTAGACGCTTACTTATCGAAAAATTATATTTTTTTCAGCATTTGAAATAGCATAATTCTTTTCTCCTTGGAGCAAACGACAAGGGGGATTTGACGACTCTACCAGTGATGGTTCCTGGGGGGGGGGGGGGGCACTGTGACAACAATTTTGGACCCCTTTGTGGCCCCCCTAAATGTGAAGTATGAAATCATTTTTACGGAACTAATTTTTGGTATCGTTCTTTTTTAACATCCGTCATTAGACAGTGGCAACGATGATGATTATGAACATGGTCTTTTGACTGCTAATGCCTGCAATGCAGTGAAGAAAACGATGACAACAATAACATCTAATGTAACTGGCCCCTCTAACAGAGAACAGAGAATTAGGTGATCAAGAGAATGTTTTTAGAACGGTTTACTCGAATGCAGTCATTGAGAAGATCACAAAGTTAAAATATGAATACAATACCATCCTTTCGAAATGGGTGGGCTCTTTATTTGCTAGAATGCAACAAAGTTATTTTGAACTGGGTGACAAACCACGTAAATTATTAGTAAGACAGCTAAGGCATATACAGGTATCTAGAGCTATTCACAAAATAAAATACAAGAATGGTAAGATAGTAACAGATTCGCAGTATATTAATAGTTTTACTCTGGGCTATATCAATCAAAATGCGATGCTACTGATCCACCAACTATGGAATGCTTTCTCACTGAATGTTAACTTCCTAAACTAGACAAGGCAGCAGCTGCTGCACTCGATGCCGGGATAACTTTAGAGGACATTAACGCAGTGATAGCACAATTTCCAAACAGCATGGCCCCTGGGCCCAATGGATATTTAATAGAATTCTATAGGAAGTACTGCACCAGTCTAACTCCACTTCTGTTGCCCATGTTTGAACAATCCAAAGAAAATGCCAAACTCCCGCAAACACTACGAGGCTACTATAGCACTCTGTCATGTCTGCTCCGGCTCTTTCCTTCCACTGGCGCTTGAGGGCGCCAGATTACCCTGCATCACGCACTCTTGCCATCCATCACGCACACCTACCTTCTATCGTCACTCGCATCAGCGTTATTTGACTCACCTGGACTCACTTATCACGTGTTCATTTCCTCCCCTATATTTGTCTTGGCGGCTTCCCATCTCACGTCACTCTCAGCTGGATAATCGGGTTCCCCTTCTACAGCGGGATCGACAGGCGTCTTGCCTCAGCCGGATCCTCGAGCTTCCCATGCCCCAGCCGGCTCGCCAGGCTCTCACGCTCCTGCCGGTTCGTTGGGCTCACGCGCCCCAACCGGCTCGCCCAGCGCCCATGTCTTGGCCGGTTCGCCCAGGTGGGATGTCTGCTCCCGCTCTTCCCCTCCCCTGGCACTTGAGGGTGCCAGATTACCCTGCATCACACACTCCTGCCATCCATCACGCACATCTGCCTTCCCTCGTCACTCGCATCAGCGTTATTGGACTCAGTTATCACATGTTCATTTCCTCCACTATATTTGTCTGTTCCCCAGCTCTGTTCCCTGCTGCTGCATGGATTGTTTTTGTCTTTAGTTTTAGTTCTTGACGCTGTTCCTGTCTCGTGTTGTTTCAGTTATTTATTAAATATTACTCCCTGTACCTGCTTCGTCTCTCCAGCGTCATTTCGAGTGACACATTCATCTTGAAAAAAAGATAGAGATTTCATAGAGATGTCGTATGTTGTCTTATTGCCCCATGTCGTTGCTCCCCATACAAAAGGTGTTGATAAAGATATTGGCAAACCGATTGAAAGAATATGTTTCTGACATCATAAACCCTGACCAGACAGGTTTTATCCCAGGCTGTCATATATACTACAATTTGAGATGCCAATTCAACAGAATGTATCATGATCATAAAGTTGATGCAGTGGTAATTGCGCTTGATGCAGAGAAGGTGTTTGATCAGATTGAGTGGAAGTACATGATGTCGGTTCTGGAGCATTTCGGTTTTGGAAAGGAATTTATTATTTATGCACACCCAATGGCATCCATGGTAACCAATCAGGAGATGTCGCAGTCATTCCGCCTGTTCAAAGGCTGTCGACAGGGGTGCCCTATTTTGCCTGTTCTCTTTGCTATAGCCATGGAGCCCCGCGATACTCTCATTCGTGTATATGCCTATACAGCTCCTGTTAAGACATGCAGCACAAAATCTCCCTTTATGCTGACAATGTTCTTTTGTTTTTTTTCCAAGCCTAAAACTTCTATTCCCCCTCTATTTAACTTGATAAATACATTTGGGCTGCTTCTCTGGTTTTAAGATAAAGTGGCAAAAAAGTAAATTGATGCCGATATTACAGCCTGTGAATATGCAATGTCTGCAATCTACCCCATTTAGAACAATGATGGACAAGGTCATACGCCTTGGCATTGTAGTGACAAGAAAATTGATCAGCTTGAACAAAATATAGATTTTTGGATCTCTGTCTATTTACTTGGTTGGTTGTATAAACACTAGTAAAATGGTTGTCCTACCCAGGTTTCTTTACTTCTTCCAATGTCTACCCAATTTCATACCACAAAGCTATTTTAAGGAACTGGATTCAATGGTAATTCAATTTTTAATGGGATAACAAGAGACAGAATTTCAAAGAAGCATTTATGCAAGTACAAGATAGAGGGGGGCTTTGGCCTTCCTCACTTTAAACTGTATTATTGGGCTGCCAATCTGTGTCCTCCTGGAGAGAACGTTTACCTGGGATCCGTCAGAATGATATGCCTTCATGGCTTATGATTAAGCAGGCCTCCTGTCTATGCTCCTCACTCCCTGCACTTGTTAATAGCCCAGCATGTGTGAAAAAAGCCACTTACGACTCTAACGCAGTCATTTGTTACACTCTTAGGATCTGGGAACAGATTATGTATTTTCGTTGCATACCCAATGTCTACATTGACAGCCCAATTTGCCTAAATCATGCTTTCCACCCTGCATTGGATGATATGGTGTTTTCACAGTGGAGGGAGAAGGGGCTCACAACAATCAATAACTTATACATTGATGGTGATATATCTTAATTTCAACAGTTACAGGGTAAGTTTAATATGCCAGCAACACGTTTTTTTCAGATACCAGAATTTCTTAAGGACACATATCCCCCAGTATGGTTTTACGCTAAAGAATCCTACATTATATAGCCTTATTGTCACGATCGTTGTATGGAGTAGACCAAAGCGCAGTGTGGTTAGAATACATTCTTCTTTATTTAATGAAGAACATGAAGAACACTTTAACAAAAAACGAATAAGATGAACGTGACCGCTATATAAACACTGTGCTACCATGCAACATAACAGACAATAAGCCATGAAATGCCCAAAGAAGATGGCTGCCTAAATATGGTTCCCAATCAGAGACAACGATAAACACCTGCCTCTAATTGAGAACCAATCTAGGTAACCATAGACCTACATAAACACCTAGATGTACGACAGTACGAACACCCTAGATGAGACAAAAACACACAATCCACCCTCGTCACACCCTGACCTAACCAAAATATATAAAGAAAACAAAGACTACTCCGGTCAGGGCGTGACACTTATCCTTGTCAAACCCCATTCAAAAGGGTCAGTCTCTAGACTTTATGATGTGCTACAGGCCCACATAGAGGTATCTACAGACACTTGGGAGCAGGAACTTGGTTCAGAAATCTCAGATGAGGACTAGGTAGAAGCTCTCAGGAATATAAACCACAGTTCAGTGAATGCCAGACACAACCTTGTTCAGTTTAAGGTAATACACAGGTTACATTACTCAAAGGTTAAACTGCATACAATATTCCCAGACACCTCACCACTGTGTGAGAGGTGCAAACAGGATGAGGGGACGTTGACCCACTTATTCTGGACTTGTCCTAAGTTACTTGTCCTAAGTTTGATAGAGTTCTAGCCCCAGACCCATTGATTGATCTATTTGGTACAGTTAAATGGGAGTAACCAGGAGGGGAAGGCTGTCTCCCTTTGTACTCTATTAGCCAAAACGCTCATATTGCAATTCTGAAAATTGGAGACTGTACCTACCTTTGAAATGTGGTTACGGGTTTTAGGGAATGTAATTTTTGGTTGAACTCCACTGCTTGTAATGACTATATGCTGTCTTCTTATATACCATGCTCTCTGCTAATTATCTCTAGAATATGTTTTAGCTTGTCAATTTAAAACTATTTTCTCACAAGTTTTATTTTCTAAAAACAGTTTGAATTGAGGTATGTCCCGCCTCCTTGTTAATTTTCATAAGAAGTAGCCCATTTCACAGTTTACCGAGCGGACACACCTCTCGTCAACGAGAGCACAAGCACTTCCCTAGTTTCCACAGATCAAGTATTCCTGTCATGGTTGTTTTCCTTACAAATTGGACATGTGTGCGTTCCTATCAAAGTAAGTGGCTTATTTTCTGTATATCGTGTTGTCATTTCTGCTGTAGCGCACCATATGTATGTATGGATCATAATGTATTTACTGTTTTTTTTTTATTATGTACTGGTGACAAATCATGCATTCCGATTCTTGCATAGATTGTAACGGACACATACAGTGGGGCAAAAAAGTATTTAGTCAGCCACCAATTGTGCATGTTCTCCCACATAAAGGCCTGTAATTTTCATCATAGGTACACTTCAACTATGACAGACAAAATTATTTAAAAAATCCAGAAAATCACATTGTAGGATTTGTAATGAATTTATTTGCAAATTATGGTGGAAAATAAGTATTTGGTCACCTACAAGCAAGATTTCTGGCTCTCACAGACCTGTAACTTCTTCTTTAAGAGGCTCCTCTGTCCTCCACTCGTTACCTGTATTAATGGCACCTGTTTGAACTTGTTATCAGTATAAAATACACCTGTCCACAACCTCAAGCAGTCACACTTCAAACTCCACTATGGCCAAGACCAAAGAGCTGTCAAAGGACACCAGAAACAAAATTGTAGACCTACACCAGGCTGGGAAGACTGAATCTGCAATAGGTAAGCAGCTTGGTTTGAGGGAGCAATTATTAGGAAATGGAAGACATACAAGACCAATGATAATCTCCCTCAATCTGGGGCTCCACGCAAGATCTCACCCCGTGGGGTCAGATGATCACAAGAACAGTGAGCAAAAATCCCAGAACCACATGGGGGGACCTAGTGAATGACCTGCAGAGAGCTGGGACCAAAGTAACAAAGCCTACCATCAGTAACACACTACGCCGCCAGGGACTCAAATTCTGCAGTGCCAGACGTGTCCCCCTGTTTAAGCCAGTACATGTCCAGGCCCGTCTGAAGTTTGCTAGAGAGCATTTGGATGATCCAGAAGAAGATTGGGAGAATGTCATATGGTCAGATGAAACCAAAATAGAACTTTTTGGTAAAAACTCAACTCGTCGTGTTTGGAGGACAAAGAATGCTGAGTTGCATGCAAAGAACACCATACCTACTGTGACGCATGGGGTTGGAAACATCATGCTTTGGGGCTGTTTTTCTGCAAAGGGACCAGGACGACTGATCCGTGTAAAGGAAAGAATGAATGGGGCCATGTATCGTGAGATTTTGAGTGAAAACCTCCTTCCATCAGCAAGGGCATTGAAGATGAAAAGTGGCTGGGTCTTTCAGCATGACAATAATCCCAAACACACCGCCCGGGCAACGAAGGAGTGGCTTCATAAGAAGCATTTCAAGGTCCTGGAGTGGCCTAGCCAGTCTCCAGATCTCAACCCCATAGAAAATCTTTGGAGGGAGTTGAAAGTCCGTGTTGCCCAGCAACAGCCCCAAAACATCACTGCTCTAGAGGAGATCTGCATGTAGGAATGGGCCAAAATACCAGCAACAGTGTGTGAAAACCTTGTGAAGACTTGTGAAAACGTTTGACCTCTGTCATTGCCAACAAAGGGTATATAACAAAGTATTGAGATAAACTTTTGTTATTGACCAAATACTTATTTTCCACCATAATTTGCAAATAAATTCATAAAAAATCCTACAATGAGATTTTCTGGATTTTTTTTCTCATTTTGTCTGTCATAGTTGAAGTGCACCTATGATGAAAATGACAGGCCTCTCTCATCTTTTTAAGTGGGAGAACTCGCACAATTGGTGGCTGACTAAATACTTTTTTGCCCCACTGTATGTGATTATTTTTTAAATTATTTGTTTAATGTTGTAATGATTATGATGAGCTAATGCTAAGCTACTTGCCGGCTATGTGTGGCGCCATGTTTATTGACATCATACAATATATTCTGGTTGTCACGTAAGCGTCTGTCAAACCAAAGATGTTATAACAAGTGATAGTTCACCCGACTGACTTATGGTGCTTTCAAGACAACTGTGAACTCAGAAAAATACTAGGTAAAATCATGACGTCAATGATCTTCAAGTCAGAAAGTCGGAGCTCTAGAAAGAGGCCCGAGTTCCTGAGTTGGAATTGCGAGTTGGATGACTATTCAAAACTATTTTTCCCAGTCTGAGATTTCCCAATTCCCAGTTGTCTTGAACGTGGCATCAGATTGTAACTTTGGTACCTCAGGGTTGCCAGCCCTGACCCTCCTTTCCAGGGGTTTAAGTTTTATTGAGCGTATAAACTTTTCTTGTGTTGGCCCCCATTTATTGATAAAGAAACATCCCCCATCATAGTAATATTTAGTTTTCATATCCCCCACAATACCTTCCCCCATTTCTACCCCTCATGAAATGAACCCCCCCACAAAACTCCCTAAAATGGTTTCATCCCTGTTTAGCTTTCTCGCTAAGGTTAGGCTAGGCAGTAGGCTTGTATTTGGTGTTATGATCTGTGAGGTGAAAACGATTTGCTTTGTGATTTGTCCAAAATGTTAAACAACTTGTGCTCCAGTAATGTGCTCCGGTTCTTGTACACACTGTAACAAATACATCAATGATTTGTAATATGCTGAAATGCTCCTATATTTCAGGCAATGAGCGCAGCCATCTTTGACTTTGTTAATTTGCATCTTATAGTGAATGGCATTCTGGGATTAGGTCAAACATAAACAAACATGGCTGCCATCATAAAGAATTTAGCTGCTGTTAGCTTAGCTGACACATGTATTTTCTAAACAACATTACAATAGTCTTGTGCTCACCAGAGATGTGGTACATTGTAAACTAGTCTAGCTGTTTGGTCGCTAACTTATGTTTAGTTTTTTGTCAGCGCAATCTGTTATCTAGACTGGTTTATGGAATGAATTTGGCTGTGGATGTGTTCTGTGTGATGCTTGGATGTGTAATGGCTGTTGGAAGGAGTGGAGGACCAAGGTGCAGCGTGGTACATCTTTATTATTCATCTTTATTATTTGAACTGAACACTGAGTAACAAAAAAACAACAAAGAGAACGACCAAAACAGTTCTGTCTGCTGCAGAAAGACACAAAACAGAAAACTATCCACACCACACAGATGGGAAAAGGCTACCTAAGTATGGTTCTCAATCAGAGACAACGATAGACAGCTGCCTCTGATTGAGAACCACTTCCGGCCAAACACACAGAAATAGAAAACAGAATGCCCACCCCAACTCACACCCTGACCAAACCAAAATAGAGACATGAAGGGATCTCTAAGGTCAGGGCATGACAGGATGATGAAGTTCGCATTTATCTTTAACGATAAAAGGTCAAATTGAGGAATAAAGTTTATGTCACGACTTCCGCCGAAGTTGGCTCTCCTGCCCATTCGGGCGGTGCTCGGCGGTCGTCGTCACCGTCCTATTAGCCACTACCGATCCCTTTTTCGTGTATCTGTTGGTTTTGTCTAATTGGTTTCACCTGTGTGTTGTTTAGTTAATTAGTGTCTGTATTTAATATAGGTTGTCCCGCCCTTGTTTTGTGCGGGATTGTTTATTTTGTCATTCGTTTTGTCTGTCGGTGTTTGCTGTTTATTATTCTCCGGTTAGTCTTTATCCTGTGTTGGATATATTCACCATGTCTGTATTTGGGTTGACCGTTGATTATTTTGTTCACCGGAGAATAAAACTTTATATCGCTATCTGCTCTCTGCGCCTGATTCCACCCACCTTGATTAGACGTGACAGAATCCCGCACCACCCATGGAATCAGCAGGAGCAGCAGCGTCTCCTCTCCCATCAATAGAAGAGAGGGTCCTCCATCATACCAGCATGCTTCACCGGATTGGTTCTGCCCTGGACCAAATGATGGAGAGAATGGATCGATGGGAGAGGAGTGGCCTCCCCACATCATCTCTACCAACCCCTTCTCCAGCACCTCCTGTTTCTGCGACCACATCTGGCTCTGGGGCTCTTCGGCTGACACTCCCACAGGAGTTTGACGGATCGGCGGCTGGGTGCCAGGTTTTCCTCCTTCAGCTGGAACTATACCTGGCTACCGTGCGTCCTGCTCCCTCTGGAGAGGAGAGCGTGTGCGCCCTCGTCTCCTGCTTGACTGGGCGAGCCCTCGAGTGGGCTAACGCAGTATGGAATGGTCCGGACTCGGCTAAGGATAATTACCCAGAGTTCACCCACCGATTCCGAGCTGTTTTTGACCATCCACCCGAGGGTCGGGCGGCGGGTGAACGGCTGTTCCACCTGCGTCAGGAGACGAGGAGCGTACAGGATTTTGCCCTTGAGTTTAGGACTTTGGCAGCAGGAGCAGGATGGAACGACAGGGCCTTGATTGATCATTTTAGATGTAGTCTCAGGGAGGACGTCCGCAGGGAGCTGGCATGTCGGGACACCACATTCACACTGGATGGACTTATCGATCTGGCTATCCGTCTCGACAACCTGCTGGCTGCTCGCGGGCGTTCGGATCAGGTCCTGTCGTTTCCAATCCCCAGCCCCCCTGTTCCTATCCCTATGGAATTAGGAGGTACGGCTTCAAGGGGGACCGGAGGAGGAGTGTCCTCCTGCACCAGTTGTGGTCGACGAGGGCACACGTCCGACCGGTGCTGGAGGAACTCGTCGAGGAGTCGAGAGGACAGGCGGAACACTGCTCGATCACCCCAGGTGAGTAAGCACCAAACTCATTCAGAGCTTCCTGTCGGTCATGTGTTTGTATTGATTTCTTTCCCTGGTTTTTCCCCATCTCTACAGTATAAGGCGCTAGTCGATTCAGGCGCAGCTGGGAATTTTATGGATCGTGGGCTTGCGTTAAGGCTAGGGATTCCCCTGGTGTCGTTAGATCGACCTTTCCCCGTGCACTCCTTAGATAGCTGACCATTAGGGTCAGGAGTAATTAGGGAGGCTACGGTGCTGCTGGACATGGTAACGCAGGGTGAACATAAGGAGCAGATTAGCCTGTTCCTTATAGATTCACCTGCGTTTCCAGTGGTGTTGGGGGTTCCCTGGTTAGCTCAACACAACCCGGTGATTTTCTGGCGACAGGGGCTCTTAAGGGGTGGTCAGAGGAGTGTTCAGGTAGGTGCATAGGAGTTGCCGTTGGTGCGACTACGGTGGAGAGTCCAGACCAAGTTTCCACCGTGCGCATTCCCTCTGATTATGCCGATTTGGCTATCGCCTTCAGTAAAGGGAAGGCGACCCAATTACCCCCTCATCGTCGAGAGGACTGTGCGATAAACCTTCTGGAAAACGCTGCACTTCCTAGGAGTCACGTGTATCCATTGTCCCAGGAGGAGACAGTTGCGATGGAAACATATGTTTCCGAATCGCTGGGACAGGGGTACATTCAGCCCTCCATATCACCCGTCTCCTCAAGCTTCTTTTTTTGTGAAGAAGAAGGATGGAGGTCTGCGTCCGTGTATTGATTATAGAGGTCTAAATTCCATCACAGTGGGGTTTAGTTACCCACTACCTCTCATCGCTACGGCAATGGAATCATTTCACGGGGCGCGATTCTTCACAAAACTGGACCTGAGGAGCGCGTATAATCTGGTACGTATCCGGGAAGGAGATGAGTGGAAAACCGCATTTAGTACTACTTCTGGTCATTATGAGTACTGCGTCATGCCATACGGGTTGAAGAATGCTCCAGCCGTTTTTCAATCTTTCGTAGATGAGATTCTCCGAGACCTGCTCGGGCAGAGAGTGGTAGTGTACATTGATGACATCTTGATCTATTCTGCCACACGCGCGGAGCATGTGTCTCTGGTGCGTAAGGTACTTGGGCGACTACTGGAGCATGACCTGTATTGCAAGGTGGAGAAATGTGAGTTTTTCAAACAGTCCGTTTCCTTCCTGGGGTATCGTATTTCCACCTCCGGGGTGGTGATGGAGGATGATCGCGTTACAGCCTTGCGTAATTGGCCGACTCCGACCACGGTGAAAGAAGTGCAGCGGTTTTTAGGGTTTGCCAATTACTACCGGAGGTTTATCCGGGGTTTTGGTCAGGTGGCTGCTCCCATCACCTCACTGCTGAAGGGAGGACCTGTGCGCTTGCGCTGGTCAGCAGAGGCGGGCAGAGCTTTCAGTCGTCTGAAGGAGCTGTTCACCAATGCGCCCGTGTTGGCGCATCTGGACCCCTCTTTAGCGTTCATAGTGGAGGTGGTTGCGTCCGAGGCTGGGGTTAGAGCCGTGCTGTCCCAACGCTCGGGCGTGCCATCCAAACTCCGCCCGTGTGCTTTCTTTTCGAGCAAGCTCAGCCCAGCGGAGCGAAACTATGATGTGGGGGACCGGGAGTTGTTAGCTGTAGTCAAGGCTCTGAAGGTGTGGAGACATTGGCTTGAGGGGGCTAAATACCCTTTTCTCATCTGGACTGACCATCGTAATCTCGAGTACATCCGGGCAGCTAAGAGACTAAATCCACGTCAGGCTAGATGGGCCATGTTTTTTACAAGGTTCCAGTTTACCCTCACATATCGGCCAGGCTCCCAAAACACTAAAGCTGACGCACTGTCTCGCCTCTATGATACCGAGGAACGGTCAGTAGAGCCAACTCCCATCATTCCACCGTCATGTCTTGTGGCACCGGTGATATGGGAGGTGGACGCTGAGATAGAGAGGGCCTCACGGTCAGAGCCGGCTCCTCCTAACTGTCCAGTTGGGACCAAGTACATGCCGAGGGTGGTCCGGGACAAGCTGATTAGGTGGGCTCATACTCTTCCCTCCTCGGGTCATCCTGGTATCAAGAGGACAGTGCAGAGTCTGAGAGGGAGATACTGGTGGCCCACACTGGCTAAAGACGTGAGATTTTATGTCTCCTCCTGCTCAGTGTGTGCTCAGAGCAAGGCTCCTCGGCACCTACCTAGAGGGAAATTACAACCCCTCCCCGTTCCACAACGGCCGTGGACACATTTATCGGTGGATTTTCTTACCGACCTTCCCCCGTCCCAGGGAAGTACTACGATCCTGGTCATTGTGGATCGGTTTTCTAAGTCCTGTCGTCTCATTCCGTTGCCCGGTCTTCCTACGGCCCTGCAGACTGCTGAGGCTTTGTTTACCCATGTCTTCCGGCACTATGGGGTGCCTGAGGATATTGTCTCTGTTCGGGGTCCCCAATTCACGTCAAGAGTGTGGAGGGCGTTTATGGAGAGACTGGGTGTCTCGGTTAGCTTAACCTCAGGTTTTCACCCCGAGAGTAATGGGCAGGTGGAGCGCATTAACCAGGATGTGGGCAGGTTTCTGCGGTCCTATTGTCGGGACCGGCCTGGTGAGTGGGCAAGGTATGTTCCATGGGCCGAACTAGCCCAGAACTCCTTGCGCCACTCCTCTACTAACTTGTCTCCTTTTGAGTGTGTGTTAGGTTACCAGCCGGTCCTAGCTCCATGGCATCAGAGTCAGACCGAGGTTCCTGCGGTGGAGGAATGGGTACAGCGCTCCAAGGACACCTGGAAAGCCGTTCAGGACTCATTACGGTTAACGGGAGAACGGCAGAAGAGGAGCGCTGACCAGCATCGCAGTGAGACCCCCGTGTTTGCACCAGGGGACAGGGTCTGGCTCTCGACCCGAAACCTGTCTCTCCGCCTGCCCTGTCGGAAGCTGGGGCCGCAGTGTGTAGGGCCGTTCAAAGTCCTGGGGAGAATAAACGAGGTGTGTTATAGGTTACAACTTCCTAGGTATTACCGTATTAACCCCTCGTTTCATGTGTCTCTCCTTAGGCCGATGGTGGCTGGTCCCCTGCAGGAAGGTGAGGTGCCTGAGGTCCCTCCGCCCCCTCTGGACATCGAGGGGTCCCCGGCGTATACAGTTCGAGGCATTCTAGATTCGAGACGCCGGGTGGGGGGCCTACAGTACCTCGTGGACTGGGAGGGGTACGGCCCGGAGGAGAGATGCTGGGTTCCGGGGAGGGATATTTTGGACCCTTCCCTCCTGAGAGATTTCCACCGCCTCCACCCGGATTGCCCAGCACCTCGTCCTCCGGGTCGTCCTCGAGGACGGTGGCGGCGCGCTGCGGGAGCCGCGCGTCAGGGGGGGGGGTACTGTCACGACTTCCGCCGAAGTTGGCTCTCCTGCCCATTCGAGCGGTGCTCGGCGGTCGTCGTCACCGTCCTATTAGCCACTACCGATCCCTTTTTCGTGTATCTGTTGGTTTTGTCTAATTGGTTTCACCTGTGTGTTGTTTAGTTAATTAGTGTCTGTATTTAATGTAGGTTGTCCCGCCCTTGTTTTGTGCGGGATTGTTTATTTTGTCATTCGTTTTGTCTGTCGGTGTTTGCTGTTTATTATTCTCCGGTTAGTCTTTATCCTGTGTTGGATATATTCACCCTGTCTGTATTTGGGTTGACCGTTGTTTATTTTGTTCACCGGAGAATAAAACTTTATATCGCTATCTGCTCTCTGCGCCTGATTCCACCCACCTTGATTAGACGTGACAGTTTAACCTCTTGCACCTATGGTGGCGCTATTTCATTTTTGGAAGAAAAACGTTCCCGATATTTTGCCACAAAAAGATGCTCGACTATGCATATAATTGCTACTGTTCGAAAGAAAACACTCTGACGTGTCCAGAAATACAAATATCTTCTCTGTGCGTGCCCTTTAACGTGAGCTTCAGGCAAAACCAAGATGACTTGGCATCCAGGAAATGACAAGGATTTTTGAGGCTCTGTCTTTCATGATCTCCTTATATGGCTGTGAACGCAAGAGGAATGAGTCTGCCCTTTCTGTCGTTTCCCCAAGGTGTCTGCAGCATTGTGACGTATTTGTAGGCAGATCATTGGAAGATTGACCATAAGAGACCACATTTACCACGTGTCCGCCCGGTGTCCTGCGCCGAAATTGGTGCGCAAAAGTCACCTGCCAGTATTTTTCCATGGGAGAAAAGAGAGAGAAGCAAGCTTCCACGAACTGCATGTCAATGAAGAGATATGTGAAAAAACACCTTGAGGATTGATTCCAAACAACGTTTGCCATGTTTCGGTCGATATTATGTAGTTAATCCGGAAAAAGTTTCACGTTGTAGGTGACTGCATTTTCGGTTCGTTTCGGTAGCCAGGCGCAATGTAGAAAACGGAACGATTTCTCCTACACACAGACGCTTTCAGGAAACACTGCGCATCTGGTATGTGGCTGGGAGTCTCCTCATTGAAAACATCAGAAGCTCTTCAAAGGTAAATGATTTTATTTATTTGGTTATCTGGCTTTTGTGAAAATGTTGCGTGCTACATGCTACACAAAATGCTATGCTAGCTTTGCATACTCTTACACAAATTAGTCAATTTCTATGGTTCAAAAGCATATTTTGAAAATCTGAGATGACAGTGTTGTTAAGAAAAGGCTAAGCTTGAGAGCAAACGCATTATTTTAATTTTATTTGCGATTTTCAGAAATCGTTAACGTTGCGTTATGCTAATGAGCCTGAGGCTTAGTCACAATCCCGGATCCGGGATGGGGAGTTTCAAGAGGTTAAGACATTTATTTTCCATCAGTACAACAAAAATACTTTGATGCTGTTCAGACAATGCTGTTTAGACGTGTTAGTTGCGTCATACGTTACTGTTCCAATCACATATTTGAGATAGTATGCTCCAGGGACCACTCAACAATGATCACAAATACGTGATCAGACGAGTCAAAGGGTGTAACACTCATTAAAATGGGTAGACCAAGGCTCAGCGTGATTTGGGTTCATCATAATTTATTTAAATGTGAACCAGCAACAAAACAATAAAGAGAAACAAACTTACAGCCTTGTAGGGCTCAAAAGCAACAATACAAAATCAAGATCCCACAAGCAACAAGCAAAGTGGAAAAGGCTGCCTAAGTATGATTCCCAATCAGAGACAACGATAGACAGCTGCCTCTGATTGGGAACCATACCCGGCCAACAAAGAAATAGAAAACATAGAAATAATAAACTAGAACACCCCCCAGTCATGCCCTGATCTACTCCACCATAGAAATCAAAGGCTTTCTATGGTCAGGACGTGACAAAGGGTTAATCAGCTATATCATTTGTAAAACATTAGTTCTCATTCAGAGCTGTTTGCAATTCCCCATGCTATGACCATCTGTGTTAATGACAACACAGTCAAAGACAACTGCAAGTGGGAACCCCTGAACACAAGGCAGTAGATGAGGCAAGTAATCGTTGTTTCCACTCTCTGCTGGTTAAATATTGGGGAAGGTTTTTCTTTTTTTTTGTCTCCTCTCCAGGCCTTGCCTCCTTTCATTACCTTTCATTACAGGCAAACTGAGCTCACAGCCCAGCCCTTGGACAAATTATATGATTCCTCCACACAAATATTTGTGTCAAACAATAATTTGCGCCTCAATTCGGCTGGCTTGTCACACCACGGGTGATGTTGCTCCCAAATTTTCCTCCTCATCTAAATAACTATAATTTGCGACTTCTCTGGGCTTGTGCGTGACACCTTTAAATCTGTGACTCATCCTAATGGTTCCTAATCCCTCAGAAAGAAGGCCGGTCTCCCTGGCGGAGAGTGGAAAATGAAAGGCTGCCCGACGCTACCGGCCTGGCTATCCATTCCATTTATTTTTAAACCATCGCAGAGGTGATACTGGAGTTGGTGTGCATGCAACCTTCGTCTGCTTGACTGAACAGCCCTCCTTGCTCAGGCGTGAAGAGGGTCAGGTATAAATTAAGGAAGGGGAAATTACATGGAGAACAGGAGCACAGGGTGGAACTGGCAGGCCTTATCAGTGGAGAATCTGAAACATGGCCATGTAAATGGCCCCTCATAAATGATGAAAGATGTATTATCACACAAATGGAAAGGGTGACAGTGATGGAAAGAAATGGGGCCGATCAAAGGGAATTCTTCAGCATGGCCTGGCAATTATCCAGCAATAACGAATTACTTTTCCAATAGCCTAAAACCCCCACCCTGTCACTCACATGCACATGCATGGAGATGCCAGGATATTCCAAATGTACTGTACACTGAGTGTACAAAACATTAAGAACACCTTCCAAATATTGAGTAGGCTGGATGTCCTTTTGGTGGTGGACCATTCTTGATACACACGCGAAACTGTTGAGTGTGAAAAACCCAGCAGGGTTGTAGTTCTTGACACAATTATCTCAAGGCTTAAAAATGCATCTTTAACCTGTCTCCTCCCCTTCATCTTCACTGATTGAAGTGTATTTATGCGTCAGTCACCGGGGGCTGATACTGTCATGGTTCATGTGGGGTCAAATCACATTATGAAGGGCAGCTAAGAACAGCTGAAGATGGATTTTAAAGAACTGATTGGGTTACTACTTGACACCAACAAAACAGCCCATAATGTCTGACCATCTGCCCTCCCTAAATCGTGGCATTGAACGGTTCAGCAGACTTTTTATCCCTCCATAACTGTCTATGAGACTATTGCAGCTCTGTGGGTACAACATTTATTGACAATTTTGATACCTTCTGGAAACCAAGCTTGTATTATATGGAGGATGGGATCCACCCAGATCATTTGGGTTCCTGGATTCTTTCACAGCATTATAAGGCTGCATTGAGACAATGACTTATCAATGACCCATTTCCAGATCATTTAATCCCTCCCATAGTGTTTCTGAGTTGTCACAATGCTTCAGCAAATGTACATTATCCCATGGGCATTGAAAGACACCATGTAAGTAATCTAATTGATGTCCCTATGACTGCCCTGAATGTCTCTGCTGATCCTACAACTATTCTATGTAGTAGTCATATGGCTATGAACCAGAGTTATACTGTTAGCACTCAGGCGTTTTGCCCTAGCAGGAAGTCCAGTGTGTGCAGCTTACCCTGCACTAACATAAATGCAGAAGTTTGTTTGAAAGCAGTATCCAAATCCATCGGATGTAGTGATCACAATATAGTAGCCATATCTAAGAAAACCAAAGTTACAAGGCTTGGGTCAAATATATTGTAAAATAGGTCATACAATAAGTTTTGTAATAATTCATATGTTGTTGATGTAAATAATATTTGTTGGTCCTTGGTGTGTAATGAGGAGCAACCAGACGCTGCACTTGACAAATATATGAAATTGCTTATCCCAGTTACAAATAAGCATGCACCCTTTAAGAAAATGACTGTAAAAACTGTTAAATCCCCATGGATTTATGAGGAATTTAAAAAGTGTATGGTTGAGATGGATGAGGCAGAAGAAATGGCAAGTAGGCCTGGCTGTACAACCGATTGGCAAATGTAGTGCAAATTGAGAAATCATGTGACTAAACTGTATAAAAAGAAGAAGAAACTACACAATGAAATATAGATAAATGACAAAGGTTGACAGTAAAAAGCTTTGGAGCAAAAAGGCAAACTCTGTTCTATCATTCATTGAATCAGATTGCCTCATTCATCACAAAACCCACTGATATTGCCAAGTACTTTAATATTTTTTTTAATGGTAAGATTTGTAAACTTAGGCATGACATGCCAGCAAAAAACACAGACTCTACACATCCAAGTACAGTATATCTGACCAAATTATGAATTCCTAAAGCAAGTGTGGAAGAGGTGAAGCAAATATTGTGAAACAATTATTCAGCCACTGGGGTCTGACAACTTCGATGGAAAATTACTGAGGATAATAGCGGACGATATTGCCATGCCTATTTGCCATATATTACATTTTAGCCTACGAGAAAGTATTTGCCCTTAGGCCTGGAGGGAAAGAAAATATATTCCCCTATCTAAAAAAGTAAAGCCCCCTTTACTGGCTCAAATGGCCGATCAAACAGCCTGTTATCAACCCTTAGTAACTTTTGGAAAAAAATTGTGTTTGACCAGATACAATGCTATTTTACAGTAAACAACAGACTTTCAGCACACTTATAGGGAAGGCCATTCAACAAGCACATGGCTTACACAAAATACTGTCTGAGAGAAATTTACTTTGGAGATGTTTTTCTTTAGACCTCAATGCGAATTTTGACATTATCGATCATAGTCTGTTGCTGGAAAAACACGTGTTATGGCTTTACAACCCCTGCTATATTGTGGATCAAGAGTTACCTGTCTAACATAATATAGAGGGTGTTCTTAAATGCAAGCCTCTCCAACAAAATCCAGGTAGAATCAGGAATTCCCCAGGGCAGCTGTCTAGGCTCAATACTTTTTTGAATCTTTACTAACGACATGCCAATGGCTTTGGGTAAAGCCAGTGTTTCTATGTATGCGGATGACTCAACACTATACACGGCAGCTACCACAGCAACTGAAATTACTGCAACAACTAACAGAGCTGCAGTTTCAGAATGGATGGCAAGGAATAAATTATTCCTACATATTTCAAAGACTAAAAGCATTGTATTTGGGACAGATCATTCACTAAACCCTAAAACTCAGCTAAATCTTGTAAGAATAATGTGTTAACTGAGCAAGTTGAGGAGACTCAACTGCTTGGAGTAACCCTGGATTGTAAAACTGTCATGGTCAAAACATATTGAAACGACAGTAGCTAGGATGGGGAGAAGTCTGTACTTAATAAAGTGACAATCTGCATTCTTAACAGCACTGTTAACAAGGCAGGTCCCACAGGCCCTAGTTTTGTCGCACCTGGGCTACTGTTCAGTCGTGTGGTCAGGTGCCACAAAGAGGTACTTAGGAAACTTTCATCTGGCTCAGCACAGGGCAGCACAGCTGGCCCTTGGATGTACACAGAGAGCTAATATTAATAATATGCATGTCAATCTCTCCTTGCTCAAAGTGGAGGAGAGGTTGTCTTCATCACTACTTGTATATGTGAGATGTATTGACATATTAAATGCACCGGGCTGTCTGTTTGAACTACTGGCACACAGCTCGGACACCCATGCACAACCCCACAAGACATGCCACCAGAGGTCTCTTCACAGTCCAGAACAAACTATGGGAGGTGCACAGTACTACATAAAGCCATGACTACATGACATTTTATTCCACATCAAGTAACTCATGCAAGTAGTAAAATTAGATTTAAAAAAACAGATAAAAACAGAAAACAACTACCCACAAACACAGGTGGGAACAGACTACCTAAGTATGGTTCTCAATCAGAGACATCGATAGACAGCTGCCTCTGATTGGGAACCATACCAGGCCAAACAAATGAAATACAAAACATAGGACAAAAACATAGAATGCCCACCCCAACTCACACCCTGACCAAACCAAAAATAGAGACATAAAAAAGGAACTAAGGTCAGAACGTGACAGCATCGTAATGTTTAAAAAAATTTACAACAGCCTTCATTTGGCTGGACCCCAAGACAGCAGCTAATGGGGATCCATCATAAATACAAATACAAAACATGCTATCACCTGGATTAACCTGGTCAGTCTATGCCATGGAAAGAGCAGGTGTTCTTAATGTTTTGTATACACAGTGTATGTCATGTGCACGTCATACTGCATTGCAGGAGTTGTGGATCACATCTGACCGTTTTAAATTTTTATAAAGGCCAGGCAATTCCAATGTAGAATCAGAATGTGGTCTGAATGGCTGGGTGATGTTCCAGTTTAATGCATTTTTTTATGACAGAAAATTGATCTACGTTATTTATAGTGTTTGGTTGAATACAGACAGCCCAGGGTCATTGTCTGTTATAGGATGCGTGAAATAATCACTCATGTGAGGTAAACATTGCCTGGGTGTGAGGTTTAAAAGGGTGAGAGGGGCATATGGCAGTGAGTTACAATAGTAGGTTTCTAAAAGGATCACTCCAGGCTAGGGCACACATTATTTTGTTTGATGATAATACAGTTTTGGCCTGAAGTAATTGGTGTCAAATATTTATTGAGAGGGCTTTCTTGTTTGGTCATGTAGTAACACTGGGTGACAACATGTCATAACAGAGTGTCAAATTCAGACACAAAGCCCAAGGATGCAATCACTGTCTAACACACTAAAGTACAATAGCCTTTGTGATATGAGAAACAGCACGTGCACGACAAAGGCTGTGCATCTTCACTACTGAACAATGCGATGTCGATCTAAGTCACAGACCGACAGTAACGTCAACGTCAGCAATGGTTCAGGTTTCAAAGAGGATAAAGGTCCCAGTGGCCTAGTGGTTAGAGCGTTGGACTAGTAACCGGAAGGTTGCAAGTTCAAACCCCCAAGCTGACAAGGTACAAATCTGTTGTTCTGCCCCTGAACAGGCAGTTAACCCACTGTTCCTAGGCTGTCTTTGAAAATAAGAATTTCTTCTTAACTGACTTGCCTACTTAAATAAAGGTAAAATAAAATACCACATTGCAGCATAGTACAGCTATTTCCTTGCTGAATACCTTTCTGAAAGTAAATTCTGTTTTGGTTTGTATAATGGTCATTTCCCTCTCCCCAAATACACTATAGTCTACCATCTCCAAGTCCACTGTGCAATACAGAAGGAAACAGGTGCAAAAGGGTAGGCTACTTTCATTGTTTAATAAAATCTCGAAGGCTTTTGGGAGGATAGAGCTAGTGGTGGATGACCAAATGACGGCTCATAGATGTGAATGAGGTAGCCTGCAATGCATCTTCCCAAAAGTGCCGTAACGGGATTATTTGTTATGCAGCATAGCCACAACAACACTGCCCAGATTGACCCACTCCCTTCAGTGGGTATTTCCTTATTGACTCAAGAGAAAGGCTGGAAAAAGCCCTAGCTCGTTTCATAGCCCCATAGCACCATTGAAGGGCACTTTAATACCCAGCGGAGAGGGAATGTGAAGGTCATCTCAGTGGCGCCATTAAATATACTCCTATCTCTCTACTAGCCATTATATTTATCGCTCATAAAAATGGCTGACTGCTTGCACTATTATTAGGAGGGAGAGAAACAGAACGAGAGAGAGGGAAACAACTCCTGTTGCCTCAGCCCTTTTGGATCAGACTATGCATTTGTCTTCTCTGGTCTGTTTGGTTTACCCTCACCAGCCCACTTGTTGCTGTAGCTAAGTCTGTGCCAAGCTGTCGGAATCAGTTGGCCAAGAATAGTGGTTTTCTATTAATGTAAGTTGTCTGCTGGATAAAGGTTGTTGCCAGCATTTTTCATGGCTACTTTGGTTTCACTTCCCTGTCTGCCAGAGTACCAGGTGGGAAAGTATAATATAATTTAGAGGGGTTGGCACTGCCACAAGACTAACTCGAAATTCAATTGGTTATTCTAATATCATTTGACCTTGAAAAAGATCAACCTTGGGAAAAAACTGGAATATATATTGCTGATGGGTTCCATTTAAATTCCAAAGCAAGAAGAGATGAGCAAATGCCATATTCTATTTAAAATGTCCCATTGAAGACTGAGCATGAATTGATAGATAAACACACCATTGAAATAAGTCACAGGACAGAAAGGTCAGCCTTCACTACAGAGCTGTTACCAGCATCCTTCTTTGATAACAGTCGTTGCCTCTTATCTTAACATTTAGCAATCAAACTCTAATCAACTACCAAACATCCATTCAATACTAGGAGGCCACGAGCAAGGCCAGACTAGACATTTTACCTGTCCTCCTCTCTGTCCTCCTTATTCATGTCTAACCCAATTCACCATACGAAAAGTGTCTCTAGTGGTGAACATGTTTTGAAATGGGACGTTGTGACATAAAATTGTTTGAAGGAGAGTTGCACCCGAAATGACAGTAATTTATGCAATAAACAATTGAATAAATTACATTGACTGGCTCCAGTTTGAAGTGTCTGTTTTTGATGCACGGCAGTAACAACTCCTGCACCAAGCACTTCTGCTCGCTTTTCCCCGTACACAACTCAGAGTGCTTGAAACCTATCAGACATAACACTTTATCAAAGGGATGTATTCCTCCTAACTTCCTCAGAAGCTGCAGAACGAACCGGCCTGTGGTTTTGGGAATTTTGCTTGGCTCTTTGACAATCACCATAACTTGCTTGTATTCCCCTACCGCAGTCACCCGATTTGTGGATTTGTATCCCGCTACTTACAAGAAGTGACCTCATTTACATTGTCATTGTGCATGATATGGGCCATGCTAGATGGTGCATTCGTTCCATTCTAGGCAAAGTGTTACTGTTCCTTGCTGGTTCTTGCTCAATACTGATATCAACAGAATGTCAGTTACATGTCCTCTCACACCCACAGTTAAGATCATGTCCTGAGTTCTGTGATCAAGCCTACTTACTTACATTTAAAATAGAAAATGATAGGTGTTGGCAACATTTTATGCTTTCTATAGTGGAACGTATGAAAACCCATCTTCACTGTTTCTTCCTTGTTTTAACAAGTAATAAACAACTAAATTGCAGATGCTCCCAGAGGTTAAAGGTATTAGATCTAGGGGACCTGCCCACAGAAACGAGGAGACATCAAGAGCATCTTAACACACATTCACCATCTCTGGGTTGTTGGGCCACACAAGCTAAAGGCTATCTGCATATATCTACAGTTTTACAACAACCTGAAGGTATAGACAGAAATGATGACAATAACCAAATGTTCTTCTGCTTTTGAAATATCTGAAGATAAACAATTCATGAATATGCAATTATAATTTGTCATGACAACACAAGCAAGTATTTTTAGATTGCTTGTCTCTGGGAAAATGCATTAGCTTTGTAAAGACGTATTACGGTGATACAGTGTTTACTGTACTCAGGTGAGATCAGTAATTAGAAACTTTATCAACACAATCTCTAGAGCTTGCAGCAACCAATTTCTAGACACTGCTATTGTTTCATTTATCACAGTCAAGCTAGAACCAATGCTTTGCTTATTCATGATTTTTGCCATATTTCTATGTGCTGCTTTTTACCTTATAACTAGTGTTCTGCTTATGAGACACAATAGCACACAATAGCACACACACACACACACACACACACACACACACACACACACACACACACACACACACACACACACACACACACACACACACACACACACACACACACTGCATTTGGGAAGAATTCAGACCCCTTGACTTTTTCCACATTTTGTTACATTACAGGCTTACTCTGAAATGGATTAAATTGTTTTTTTTCTTCATCAATCTACACACAATACCCCATAATGACAAAGCAAAAACAGGTTTTTAGAAATGTTTGCAAATTTATAAAGAAAAATGTAAATATTACATTTACATAATTATTCAGACCCACAGCATGATGCTGCCACCACCGTGCTTCACCGTAGGGATGGTGCTAGGTTTTCTCCAGATGTGACGCTTGGCATTCAGGCCAAAATGTTCAATCTTGGTTTCATCAGACCAGAGAATCTTGTTTCTCATGGTCTGAGAGTCCTTTGGTAAACTCCAAGCGGGCTGTCATGTGCCTTTTACTGAGGAGTGGCATCTGTCTTACCACTCTACCATGAAGGCCTGATTGGTGGAGTGCTGCAGAGATGGTTGTCCTTCTGGAATTGTCCTGTCTCGGAGCTCTACGGACAAATACTTTTACCTCATGGCTTGGTTTTTGCTCTGACATGCATTGTAAACTGTTAAACCTTATATAGACAGGTAGGTGTTTGTCTTTCCAAATCGTGTCCAATCAATTGAATTTACCACACGGTGGACTCCAATCATGTTGTAGAAACATCTCAAGAATGATCAATGGAAACAAGATGCACCTGAGCGCAATTTCGAGTCTCATAGCAAAGGGTTTGAATACTTATGGAAATAATGTATTTCTGTTTTAGATTTTTATACATTTGAAAACATTTCTTAAAACCTGTTTTCACTTTGTCTATATGGGGTATTGTGTGTAGATTGATGAGGGAAAATAATAATTTAATACATTTTAGAATAAAGCTGTAACGTAACAAAATGTGGAAAAAGGGAAGGGGTCTGAATACTTTTGGAATGCACTGAATTCAAAAGTAATCAAAATAGAAAAAAATAATAATTATGAGCTACAGTCAAGGCAAAACAAATGTTTTATGGATGAGTATTAGAATGTTTGGAGAGAGACAGACTGAAAGACAGACAGACAGCGAGACGATTGATAGTGGAATTGATGGATGGTTGCATGTATATACTGTATGTTTGTGTGAGTTTATGAATGTGTCTCCATTTGTATGAATGTGTTTGTTTGTCTGCTACTGAACAACACCTTATATAATATACAGTCTCACTTCTCCTGCCACCTACCCACACTAAAGGTCTGTTCAGCTCATTCAATCTCCACATAGGAAATGCATTTACGAGAGGGGCAAACTGAATTAAATGCTACATTTACTTTAGACGACAGCTGGTGCAGGGGTGCAAAATCAGGCTACGCACCACAGAGGTGTACCAGATTGATATTGTGGTGATTTTCCATCAATTCCTTCAAAGTGGCAAAATACAAAAAGGTCTCTTTGGCTAGAGTCTTCTGAATGGCTGGAGGTGGCACATCCCAGCAAGCAGAGAACATCCTGAGAACATTTGGTGACGTTGCCATTAGGTCCCTTAAGGGTGTCGGCGCAATGTGACCCACTGACTTTCTGAAAAGGTTCCAGGAACATTCAAGTTCCCAGGATGTCATAGAGGAACATGTCAGGACCTTTTTAGGACGTTCTTAGGATTTTCCCTTTACTATTCCTTAGGATGTTGCGTGATGGTCCCAAGTGAACGTTCTCTGACCGACCTTTTTCCATTCCCCGGTTTGTCTAAAATACTTTTTTTTGACCATCTTGGGATGTTGTGTCATGGTCCCTTGGAGGTTTGCCTAGTTCCCGGTTTGTCCCAAGGATGTTTTTAGGACATTCTTAGGACGTTGTGTAATGGTCCCCTGGAGGTTTTTTGTCATGTATTGGTCCCTGTTGTTCCAAATCATTATAATTAAAGTCATTAAATGGTATGGGAGGGGGGGGGGGTTAAGGTAAGTTATATGATGTTCAGCTAAAATAGTGTCAAAATCTTGAATCAATGACAATATGATTACCTTTGACATGATCACTTAGTGTTGACTACACATGCCACAATGTCCTGAATCAACCTGGGATTTGAACTCACAACTTCTGGATTTGGGGTATGCTGCGCTACAAAGAGTGTAGAATCCCCCACAGAGTCATTACCAATTATATTGGTTTATTCAGATCTTCATTAGCTTTCGCCAAAGCAGCAGCTATTCTTCCGGGGGTCCACACAAAAGCATAAAACACAACAAGTAAAAAAACACAGTCAAAACAGTCACAGAAATGTAAAAATCCAATGATTTTGTCTTGAGACCAAAAAAAAAACCATGAAAAAAAATGTCACATTCTGTTGTTAGTGCAAAATTGTCTTCTATTGTGGTCATTAGGAAGTAAATATGAACACATTTATATTATAGTCAATGGGTAATGTTACAGTAGGTGACAAACATAGTTGACATTTTACAACTAAGTACTTCTCTGCAAAATAGTGCCATCTGAACGATTATTTTATTTATCAGTTAATCTGACTATTCTCTCATTGATTTGATTTACTTATTTCAGCAATTTGAGTTTGGGATTTCGGTATAGTTGTCAAATGTTGGTGGGGCATATTATTAGGTTTTAATGCTACTCCTGCATCACTATGATAAACATAACAGGTTTTCTTTAATGTATTTCTAAACTGAGATTTACCTTGAAGTGTAATGTGTCGGAATAGGCCTGCTAGAGGTGAAATCAGGCAATGTTACAGACATTGTGGCATAGCAGGACAATTGTAATGCCGTGAACCGAGGCAATGAATTCAAATCCCAGGTGAGGACTGTAGTCATGTATGTCAATATCTAAGTTGAAAACACTATGTTAAAAGCACAGTTAGTATTGGTATCCCTAGCATTGCCATAAGACAAAAAACAGTTAACTTCTTGAGTGTAGGGGGCAGAATTTTAGTTTTTGGCAAAAAAACGTACCCATTTGAAACTGCCTATTTCTCAGGCCCAGAAACTAGAATATGCATATAATTGTCAGATTAGGATAGAAAACACTCAAGTTTCCAAAACTGTCAAAATATTGTATGTGATTAAAACAGAACTGATATTGCAGGCGAAAACCTGAGTAAAATCAAACCAGGAAGTGCTGTTTTTCCTGAAACCTCTCTGTTCCATTGAATGACTTGCCTCCATTTAAAGGGATATCAACCAGATTCCTTTTCGTCTGGCTTCCTCAAGGTGTTAACAGTCTTTAGACATAGTTTCAGGCTTTTATTTTGAAAAATGAGCGTGTAAAATAACATCGCGTCAGTGGATAGTTGGGTGTTCGCAGAGTTTTGCTTGCGCAACAGAGTGGGGCAGCCATTGTCTCTCCCTCTCCTATTGAAAAAGCGACAGTCCCGGTTGATATATTATCAATTATATATTTTAAAAACAACCAGAGGATTGATTATCAAAAACGTTTGACATGTTTCTGTGGACATTACGAATACTATTTGGAATTTTCGTCTGCGATGTCGTGACCGCTCGAGCCTGTGGATTTCTGAACACAACGCGCCAAACAAATGGAGGTATTTTGGATGTAAAAATAATCTTTATGGAACAAAAGGAAGATTTCTTGTGTAACTGGGACTCTCGTGTGTGCAAACATCTGAAGATCATCAAAGGTAAGCGATTTAATCTATTGCTTTTCTGACTTTCGTGACCAATCTACTTGGCTGCTAGTGTTTGTAATATTTTGTCTACTGAGAGAGATGTTCTTACATAAACGCTTATTATGCTTTCATCGAAAATATGTATTGAAATCTGACACGCCAGGTGGATTAACAACAAGCTAAGCTGTGTTTTGCTATATTGCACTTGTGATTTCAAGAAAATTAAATATTTTTAGTAATTTAATTTGAATTTGGCGCGCTGCAATTCAGCGGGTGTTCATGAAAATGATGGGTGCACCAAGAAGTTTTAATGGATCAGTGGTTAATCAATCACGGCCTTGATTAGGCTTGGCAAAGTTACACGAGGTGATGTGTATGAAACTAAGGTGTGAGTGCCTTGGTAAAATGTTTTTATTTTTGGGGAAAATGTTTCTTCTGCGATTCATCAGATGACGCCCCCGGGACAACCTAGAAACTAGACAAAAACCTCCAGGGGACCCTGACACAACATCCCAAGAATATCCTAAAAACGTCCTCTGGGACGTCCCCGGGACAAACCAGGAACTTGACAAAACTTTCAGGGGACCATGACACAACGTCCTGACCACTTTAGGCAAACATTTCGTGACGTCTTAATAACAACTAATTTTTGTTTGGAGGGACGCCACGTCAGTGTGCTGCGGGCATTTGTCACTATAAATGAGCAGGGAAGTGCCCCAGAGCTAGGATAAAATCCACTTCGAAGAGCAGAAAATCCATCTCAAGTAATGACCTCAGTCTTATCAGCAAAGCCACTGCCATATCTGATTGGTATAAAGGGCCCGTTTCATTACATACAGTCTGAAAGTCCAATGCATACCATATAACAGGAGCAGCATGAGGGATTACCTTGCAGATAAACAATTTCTCTGCCATTCCCAAGACGAAGCCACAGAACTACACTGCCTTCCAGATCGTCCCTGAAATTGGACCAACCAATCAGATACTATGTCTCCAAAGCCAAAGTCATGTCACTTCGAGAAAGTGAACCATTTAGGACCTACAGTGGCTTGCGAAGGTTTTCACCCCCCCTGGCATTTTTCCTATTTTGCTGCCTTACAACCTGGAATTAAAATGGATTTTTGGGGGGTTTGTATCATTTGATTTACACAACATGCCTACCACTTTGAAGATGCAAAATATTTTTTTTTATTGTGAAACAAACAAGAAACAAGGCAACAACAAAACGAAAAAAACTTGAGCGTGCATAACTATTTACCCCATTCCAAAGTCAATACTTTGTAGAGACACCTTTTGCAGAAATAACAGCTGCAAGTCTCTTGGGGTATGTCTCTATAAGCTTGGCACATCTAGCCACTGGGATTTTTGCCCATTTTTAAGGGCAAAACTGCTCCAGCTCCATCAAGTTTGATGGGTGTGCTGGTGTACAGCAATCTTGAAGTCATACCACAGATTCTCAATTGGAATGAGTTCTGGGATTTGACTAGGCCATTCCAAGACATTTTAAATATTTGCCCTTAAACCACTCAAGTGTTGCTTTAGCAGTATCCTTAGGATCATTGTCCTGCTGGAAGGTGGACTTCCGTCCCAGTCTCAAATCTCTGGGAGACTGAAACATTTCCCTCAAGAATTTCCCTGTATTTAGCACCAGCCATCATTCTTTCAATTCTAACCAGTTTCCCAGTTCCGGCTGATGAAAAACATCCCCACAGCATGATGCTGCCACCACCATGCTTCACTGTGGGGGTGGTGTTCTCGGGGTGATGAGAGGTGTCAGGTTTGCACCAGACATAGCGTTTTCTTTGATGGCCAAAAAGCTCAATTTTAGTCTCATCTGACCAGAGTACCTTCTTCCATATGTTTGGGAAGTCTCCCAAATGCTTTTTGGCAAACACCAAATGTGTTTGCTTATTTTCTCTTTAATTAAGCAATGTTTTTTGCTGGCCAATCTTCCGTAAAGCGCAGCTCTGTGGAGCTTTGCAGCTCCTTAAGGGTTCTCTTTGGTCTCTTTTGCCTCTCCGTATGTAATTAATGCCCTCCTTGCCTGGTCCCTGAGTTTTGGTGGGCGGCCCTCTCTTGGCAGGTTTGTTGTGGTGCCATATTCTTTCCTTTTTTAATAATGGATTTAATGGTGCTCCGTGGGATGTTCAAAGTTTTGGATATTTTTTTATAACCCAACCCTGATCTGTACTTCTCCACAACTTTGTCCCTGACCTGTTTGGAGAGCTCCTTGATCTTTATGGTGCCGCTTCCTTGGTGGTGCCCCTTGCTTAGTGGTGTTGTGGACTCTGGGGCCTTTCAAAACAGGTGTGTATATACTGAGATCATGTGACAGATCATGTAAAACTGAGATTGCACACAGGTGGACTTTATTTAACCTCTTGAATCTATAGGGGCGCTATTTCATTATTGGATAAAAAAAACGTGCCCGTTTTAAGCGCAATATTTTGTCACAAAAATATGCTCGACTATGCATATAATTGACAGCTTTGGAAAGAAAACACTGACGTTTCCAAAACTGCAAAGATATTATCTGTGAGTGCCCCAGAACTGATGCTACAGGCGAAACCAAGATGAAACTTCAAACAGGAAATGAGCAGGATTTTTGAGGCTCTGTTTTTCATTGTCTCCTTATATGGCTGTGAATGTGCAAGGAATGAGCCTGCCCGATCTATCGTTTCCCCAAGGTGTCTGCAGCATTGTGACGTATTTGTAGGCATATCATTGGAAGATTGACCATTGGTGCGCAAATCTCAGCTGCAAGTATTTTTCCATGGGATTCAGAGAAGAAAGCAGGCTTCCACGAACGATATATCAATGAAGAGATATGTGAAAAACACCTTGAGGATTGATTCTAAACAGCGTTTGTCGTGTTTCAGTCGATATTATGGAGTTAATTTGGAAAAAAGTTCGCCGTTTTGATGACTGCATTTTCGGGGTTTTTTTGGTACCCAAACGTGATGTACAAAACGGAGCGATTTCTCCTACACAAAGAATCTTTCAGGAAAAACTGAACATTTGCTATGTAACTGAAAGTCTCCTCATTGAAAACATCCGAAGTTTTTCAAAGGTAAATGATTTTATTTGAATCTTTTTCTGGTTTTTGTGCAAATGTTGCCCGCTAAATGCTACGCTAAATGCTACGCTAGCTATCAATACTCTTACACAAATGCTTGTTTTGCTATGGTTGAAAAGCATATTTTGAAAATCTGAGATGACAGTGTTGTTAACAAAAGGCTAAGCTTGAGAGATAGCATATTTATTTCATTTCATTTGCGATTTTCATAAATAGTTAACGTTGCGTTATGCTAATGAGCTTGAGGCTATAACTGGATGCAGGTTTTTTTCATAGCCAAACGTGAACAAAAAGTCCTACACAAATAATATTTTTTGAAAAACCGAACATTTGCTATCTAACTGAGAGTCTCCTCATTGAAAACATCTGAAGTTCTTCAAAGGTAAATGATTTTATTTGAATGATTTTCTTGTTTTTGTGAAAATGTTGCTGGCTGAATTCTAGGCTTATAGCTATGCTAGCTATCAATACTCTTACACAAATGCTTGTTTAGCTATGGCTGAAAAGCATATTTTGAAAATCTGAGATGACAGTGTTGTTAACAAAAGTCTAAGCTTGAGAGCAAATATATTTATTTCATTTCATTTACGATTTTCATGAATAGTTAACGTTGCGTTATGCTAATGAGCTTGAGGCTATAAATAGGATCCCGGATCCGGGATTGCTCGACTCAAGAAGTTAACTTATTATGTGACTTCTGAACGTCATTGGTTGCACCAGATCTTATTTAAATGAGAACGCGTTCTCAGTCAACTTACCTGGTAAAATAACGGATAAATAAATACAATTTAGGGGCTTCATAGCAAAGGGGGTGAATACATATGCAAGGACCTATTTTCCGTGAATTTTTCACTTCACATTCACTTCACCAATTTGGACATGTCCATTACATGAAATCCAAATAAAAATCAATTTAAATTACAGGTTGTAATGCAACAAAATAGGAAAAACGCCAAGGGGGATGAATACTTTTGCAAGGCACTGTACCTTGTAGAACCCTGCACCGAAAGCAAGGTGAGCTCGAAAAGGAATTGTCCCTCGATCCTTCCAGCATAATGTGTGCATTCTTCCACATATAGTGTGCCTCAACACAAAGTAGGTAAAACCGCTTTACTTCTTCAGTGGGGCGAATCGATAATATAAAAAATAAATGAAAGGAAAGGAAACAAAAAACAACGGCATACGTAGGAGTATGTGAACCCATTAAAAGGGAAAAAACAGATTGATAATGTTTTCAGAGTAGTAAACAATTTAACATTCCATCGACCCTTGCAAATCGCTAGACTGTCTGCCAAAGCTATCCTCCTTTGGTCAAGGGTTTTGTTCCATATACCCCCAAATCCCCTCCCCACTCCTCCGTACAAAAATCAATTCTTATGTACCCTCAAATGAAAAACAATCCCAGTTGCCCTCATTGTCAGGGCTACATCTCAGCTCTACATGACCCTTCACAAGGAACTGAAGAGGGAGGTTATTTGGAATAAAAACTTTGATTGCACCACCAGCACATCACTCGTTCTGCCTTCTCTCCATCTCCCGTTTTCAAAGGCAATTAAATCTTCCCTTAACAGCATCCTCCCCCTGTCTCGAAAGCTTCCACTTTTGTTTCCCTTTCAAGAGGTAAATAACACATTCAATCAGATTATTTTTTCTTCATCCTCTCTTGTTTGCTTTCATTGTTCCTCATGTCAGAGCTGTCAACAATCCCACCCCCCCCTCTCTCTCACGTCCCCATTGCTCATCAACCCTGTCACCATCAGCCCCCCAAAATTGCTGCGAGCGTGAGACGACTCATGCGCAATGAACACGAGTCAATGAACACACTTACTTTTTATTCATGTTGTGTAAGGAGAATATGGAAGAAGGAAAGAGAGAGAGAAAGGGGGACAAGTGGTTATAAACTTCTTACGGCTAGGGGTTCCGCTAGCGGCACATTCCGCTGAAAAGGCAGTGCGCGAAATTCAAAAATATTTTTTTTGAAGTATGTAACTTTCATACATTAACAGGTGCAATACACCAAATGAAAGATAAATGTCTTGTTAATCTACCAATCATGTCCGATTTCAAAAAGGTTTTACAGCAAAAGCACAACATATGATTGTTAGGTCAGAGCCTAGTCACAAAAAGCATAAGAGAGGAGTCACAATAAGCAGAAATATAGATAAAATTAAGCACTAACCTTTGATGATCTTCATCAGATGACATTCATGGGACATCATGTTACACTATACATGTATGTTTTGTTCGATAAAGTGCATATTTATATCCACAAATCTCAGTTTACATTGGCGCGTTACATTCAGTAATGTTTTGCTTTCAAAACATCCTGTGATTTTGCAGAGAGCCACATCAATTTACAGAAATACTGATAATAAACATTGATAAAAGATAGACTTCTCCTTTATGCAATCGCTATGTCAGATTTCAAAAAAACTTTACGTAAAAAGCAAACCATGCAATAATCTGAGTACGACGCACAACCAACAAATCAAGCAATACAGATATCCGCCATGTTGGAGTCAACTGAAGTCAGAAAAAGCATTATAAATATTCACTTACCTTTGATGATCTTCATCAGAATTTACTCCCAGAATGGAATCCCAGTTCCCCAATAAATGTTTGATTTGTTCGATAAAGTTCATCTTTATGTCCAAATACCTCCTTTTTGTTAGCGCGCTCAGCCCAGTAATCCAAATTCATGACTCACGAACAGACAAAGTCAAAAAGTTCCATTACAGTCCGTAGAAACATGTCAAACGATGTATAGAATCAATCTTTAGGATGTTTTTAACATAAATCTTCAATAATGTTCCATCCGGAGAATTCCTTTGTCTTCAGAAATGCAATGGAACTCAAGCTAATTCTCACGTGAACGTGCGTCACGAGCTCATGGCACTCTGCAAGACCACTGACTCATTCAGCTTCCATTCCCCCTCCTTCACAATAGAAGCATCAGACAAGGTTCTAAAGACTGTTGACATCTAGTGGAAGCCTTAGGAAGTGCAATTTGACCCCATAGACACTGTGTATTCGATAAGCCATGTTGAAAAACTACAAACCTCAGATTTCCCACTTACTGGTTGGATTTTTCTCAGGTTTTCACCTGCTATATTAGTTCTGTTATTCTCACAGACATCTTTCAAACAGTTTTAGAAACTTTCGAGTGCTTCCTATCCAAATATACGAATAATATGCATATATTAGCGACTAGGACTGAGTAGCAGGCAGTTTACTCTGGGCACACTTTTCATCCA
>NW_027016673.1:5000-87500 GCF_036934945.1 Oncorhynchus masou masou
ATGACAGGTCTATGACAGGTCTATGACAGGTATATGGCAGGTATATGGCAGCTCTAAGACAGGTCTATGACAGGTCTATGATAGGTATATGACAGCTCTATGACAGCTCTATGACAGGTCTATGTCTGATACCAAAACATGTGTTTTAGGCCCAGCTCTAACAATTTGCACTTCAGAAAAAAAGATCCCACATTCTCTCTCTGGTCAAATATATATATATTTTTGTTACAAAAAAAAGAAATTAAATCTAATCTTGAAATACTACTAGTTTTCCCCTGGAGATTATTTCCCAGGAAGAAGGTGGAAAAAAAGGCCACTGAACATTTAAGGTCTCTTTAACCAAAATGAAAGGTCCCGCCTGCAGGCTACAATGGTAGGGAAAACACTGCAATACAAACCACTGAACTAAACCTATTACCACTGTCGTTTATACTGTTTCTATGACGATGATGGTTCTTTTATTTAATACGTTTTTTATTCCTATAAACGACCATTTATTTATAACAATTTATTAAGAAATAATGATTAAATATTTTATGAGATGAAGGGTTTCCTACGTGTTCATTATTTCAGTTTTCTCATTATTTTATTAATTTGTAAGAGAGAAGTGTTTTTTTAAATGTATTTATATATTTTTTTATTTAACTAGAAAAGTAATTTAAGAACAAATTCTTACTTACAATGACGGCCTACACCCCCCGGTACCGGAGCACCAAGTCTAGGTCCAAGAGGCTTCTCAACAGCTTCTACCCCCAAGCCATAAGACTGCTGAACAGGGAACCAAATGGTTACCCAGACTATTGGCATTGTATGCCTCCCCCCAACCCCTCTTTTACGCTGCTGCTACTCTCTGTTTTTCATATATGCATAATCACTTTAACTATACATTCATGTACATACTACCTCAATCAGCCTGACTAACCGGTGTCTCTATGAAGCCTCGCTACTTTTATAGCCTCTACTGTATATAGCCTCTCTACTGTATATAGCCTCTCTACTGTATATAGCCTCTACTGTATATAGCCTCTCTACTGTATATAGCCTCTCTACTGTATATAACCTCTCTACTGTATATAGCCTCTCTACTGTATATAGCCTCTCTACTGTATATAGCCTCTCTACTGTATATAGTCTCTCTACTGTATATAGCCTCTCTACTGTATATAACCTCTCTACTGTATATAACCTCTCTACTGTATATAGCCTCTCTACTGTATATAGCCTCTCTACTGTATATAGCCTCTCTACTGTTATAGCCTCTCTACTGTATATAGCCTTGCTACTTTTATAGCCTCACTACTGTATATAGCCTCTCTACTATATATAGCCTTGCTACTTTTATAGCCTCACTACTGTATATAGCCTCTCTACTATATATAGCCTCTCTACTTTATATAGCCTCTCTACTGTTTATAGCCTCACTACTATATATAGGCTCTCTACTATATATAGCCTCTCTACTGTATATAGCCTCTCTACTATATATAGCCTCTCTACTGTATAAAGCCTCTCTACTGTATATAACCTCTCTACTGTATATAGCCTCTCTACTGTATATAGCCTCTCTACTATATATAGCCTCACTACTGTATATAGCCTCTCTACTGTACATAGCCTCACTACTTTTATAGCCTCACTACTGTATATAGCCTCTCTACTGTATATAGCCTCTCTACTGTATATAGCCTCGCTACTTTTATAGCCTCACTACTTTATATAGCCTCTCTACTGTATATAGCCTCTCTACTGTATATAGTCTCTCTACTATATATAGCCTCACTACTGTATATAGTCTCTCTACTATATATAGCCTCTCTACTGTATATAGCCTCACTACTGTATATAACCTCACTACTGTATATAGCCTCTCTACTGTTATAGCCTCTCTACTGTATATAGCCTCTCTACTGTATATAGCCTCTCTACTGTATATAGCCTCTCTACTGTATATAGCCTTGCTACTTTTATAGCCTCACTACTGTATATAGCCTCTCTACTATATATAGCCCCACTACTGTATAAGCCTCTCTACTATATATAGCCCCACTACTGTATATAGCCTCTCTACTATATATAGCCTCACTACTGTATATAGCCTCTCTACTGTATAAAGCCTCTCTACTATATATAGCCTCTCTACTATATATAGCCTCTCTACTGTATATAGTCTCTCTACTCTATATAGCCTCTCTACTGTATATAGCCTCTCTATTGTATATAGCCTCTCTACTGTATATAGCCTCTCTACTCTATATAGCCTCTCTACTGTATATAGCCTCTCTACTATATATAGCCTCACTACTGTATATAGCCTCTCTACTGTATAAAGCCTCTCTACTATATATAGCCTCACTACCGTATATAGCCTCTCTACTGTATATAGCCTCACTACTGTATATAGCCTCTCTACTGTATATAGCCTCACTACCTTTATAGCCGCTCTACTGTATATAGCCTCTCTACTGTATATAGCATCTCTACTGTATATAGCCTCACAACTGTATACAGCCTCTCTACTGTATATAGCCTCTCTACTGTATATAGCCTCACTACTGTATATAGCCTCTCTACTGTATATAGCCTCACTACTGTATATAGCCTCTCTACTGTATATAGCATCTCTACTGTATATAGCCTCACAACTGTATATAGCCTCTCTACTGTATATAGTCTCACTACTGTATATAGCCTCTCTACTGTATACAGCCTCTCTACTGTATATAGCCTCTCTACTGTATAAAGCCTCTCTACTATATATAGCATCTCTACTATATATAGCCTCTCTACTGTATATAGCCTCTCTACTGTATATAGCCTCTCTACTATATATAGCCTCACTACTGTATATAGCCTCTCTACTATATATAGCCTCACTACTGTATATAGCCTCTCTACTATATATAGCCTCACTACTGTATATAGCCTCTCTACTATATATAGCCCCACTACTGTATATAGCCTCTCTACTATATATAGCCTCACTACTGTATATAGCCTCTCTACTGTATATAGCCTCTCTACTATATATAGCCTCACTACTGTATATAGCCTCTCTACTATATATAGCCTCACTACTGTATATAGCCTCTCTACTGTATAAAGCCTCTCTACTGTATATAGCCTCACTACCTTTATAGCCTCTCTACTGTATATAGCCTCTCTACTGTATATAGCATCTCTACTGTATATAGCCTCACAACTGTATATAGCCTCTCTACTGTATATAGCCTCTCTACTGTATATAGCCTCACTACCTTTATAGCCTCTCTACTGTATATAGCCTCTCTACTGTATATAGCATCTCTACTGTATATAGCCTCACAACTGTATTTAGCCTCTCTACTGTATATAGCCTCTCTACTGTATATAGCCTCTCTACTGTATATAACCTCACTACTGTATATAGCCTCTCTACTGTATTTAGCCTCTCTACTGTATATAGCCTCTCTACTGTTATAGCCTCACTACTGTATATAGCCTCTCTACTGTATATAACCTCACTACTGTATATAGCCTCTCTACTGTATATAGCCTCTCTACTGTATATAGCCTCACTACTGTATATAGCCTCTCTACTGTATATAGCCTCTCTACTGTATATAGCCTCTCTACTGTTATAGCCTCACTAATGTATATAGCCTCTCTACTGTTATAGCCTCGCTACTGTATATAGCATCTCTACTGTATATAGCATCTCTACTGTATATAGCCTCACTACTTTTATAGCCTCACTACTGTATATAATCTCACTACTGTATATAGCCTCTCTACTGTATATAACCTCTCTACTGTATATAGCCTCTCTACTGTATATAGCCTCTCTACTGTATATAGCTACTTTATATAGCCTCTCTACTGTATATAGCCCCTCTACTGTATATAGCCTCTCTACTGTATATAGCCTCTCTACTGTATATAACCTCTCTACTGTATATAACCTCTCTACTGTATATAGCCTCACTACTGTATATAACCTCTCTACTGTATATAGCCTGTCTTTTTACTGTTGTTTTATTTCTTTACTTACCTATTGTTCACCTAATACCTTTTGTATTTTGTATTCAGCACTTCACTGTAATGTACCAGTTGTATTCAGCACCTCACTGTTATGTACCAGTTGTATTCAGCACTACACTGTAATGTACCAGTTGTATTCAGCACTACACTGTAAGGTACCAGTTGTATTCAGCACTACACTGTAAGGTACCAGTTGTATTCAGCACTACACTGTAAGGTACCAGTTGTATTCAGCACTACACTGTAATGTACCAGTTGTATTCAGCACTACACTGTAATGTACCAGTTGTATTCAGCACTACACTGTAAGTTACCAGTTGTATTCAGCACTACTGTTACGGATACAGTTATCCTGTGTGTGTGTGTGTATCCTGTGTGTGTGTTTCTTTTCTCTCCTTCTCCCCTCACAGGTGAAAATCATCACTCCCCAATCAGTCAACAATCAATCATCAATCAGAAGACACACCTCCTCCTATTTCCTGACCTATCACAGTTCCTTCCCCATGGTTTAAAAACCCCATCATTTGTTTGTTCCAGCCCAGCTCAGCTCAGCTCAATCTCTCTGTAAATGCCATGTCTGTAGGTCTCTGTGTTTCACTCTCGCTTTGTGTCGTAACCTCTCTTTTGTTTAAGCACCTCATAGCACTTTGTCATCACCTGTGAGTATTGTTTTTGGTTATGGTGTTTGTGTTTGATTGCTGGTGGAAAAGGGGGAAACCAAGACAAGTCGCCCATGGGCATACACTACCCGTAGGTGAACTTTGTTAAATACACTAGTTAGAACTGGGCGGACCACCCACTGTATTTTTGGTTAGTTAGTTAGCTGTTGTTAAAGTAGGCTAGTCTAGCTTAGGGGTGTTTTTGAGTACTTATTGTTTCTTTCCTTGGGTCCAGCTCAGCCCCTTTTCCTGCTCCCCCCATTACCGTGTGTTTATAAATAAACCTAGAGTTTGACGGTAGATTTCAGTTGTCGTGCTTATTTCGTTCACACTTTTCCTTTGTCACAATAATAATTTGCATGAGTTATGTTACGAGTCTCATTACCATCCCCCCTAGACTGTCGGGCCAAAAGGGATTCGTAACATAAGTGGAGCCTCGTCCGGGATCTGTCATAACTGACACCCATGCCGCTCATGTAGATTGTTGTAGTGGTATAGTTCAGTGTTGAGCGTCATAGCTGAAGTAGCCTTAGTGTTTGCTATTTTCTTTGGCACTTGTGAAGTAGTGTAAAAATGACTACTTTTGATTTGAAATCTTTTTTGGATAACCCTTCGTGGGAGGTTTTTGACAAATGTCGTAGAGTTGATTTAATGACCTTGGCTGACCATTATTCAGTATCGATTCCGCAGAGTTTAGTTAAGGCGGAGGTGAAACGGCTAGTATTAAATGTATTGTTGGAAGAGCAGGTGCTTGTGTTACCGCTGCCTGAGACTACTACCCCTGTAGCGGATGTTGCTGCTCCTGTAAGACCATTGGTGTCTGATAATGAGGGAGAGGCTAAAACACCAGCCACATTGTCCCATTTTGATCCACTCTCCCCACTGTCAAATGGTGATGCCAGGAGGGATGTCTGTTTAGCACAGTTCCAACTGGAGGTGGAAGAGAGCCCAAATTAGGCGAGAGACTCTCCAGTTGGAGATGTGTAAAATAGAGGCAGAAAAAGAACGAGAACAACGGCATTTAGAGATGTGTAAAATTGAGGCAGACAGAGAACAAAGGCAGTTGGAGTTCAAAATGCGCCAGATGGAACTTGAGGCAGAGACAGCGAGGCTAGCCTCCGGTCCTACTGTGCCTGTTTGTGAGCCGTCCTCACCTGCTGTGTCCTCAAACACGTTTGACATTAGTAGGCAGATTGCCTTAGTACCTTTGTTCAGAGAGTCAGAGGTTGACTCCTATTTTTGTGTATTTGAGCGTATAGCCGTAGCATTGAAATGGCCTGAAGAGGTTTGGTGCCTATTACTTCAGTGTAAATTAACTGGTAAGGCCCAAGAGGTTTTGTCAGCGCTACCTCTGGAGGACAGTTTGAATTATGAAGTGGTCAAAGCTACTGTTCTTCGTGCCTATGAGCTTGTGCCTGAGGCATACCGACAGAGATTTAGGTCTCATAGAAAGTCTTCTAGTAAGACTTATGTGGAATTTGCTAGAGACAAGGGAAATCTGTTTGATAAATGGCATGCTGCTAGTAAGGTAACTGATTTCAACTCTCTCCGGGAGTTAATCTTGTTGGAAGAGTTTAAAAATTGCTTACCCGAACGCATTGTAGTTTACCTAAACAAACAGAAAGTATCCTCCCTGGCAGAAGCGTCTGTGTTGGCAGACGAGTTTGTGTTGACGCACAAGAGTGTGTTTTCGGCTCAAACTGAGAGTAGAGCCACTGAGTTTCCTACCTTTAGTCCTAGTCGGCCAGCAGTAGTATGTCAAGCACGCCAGAAGAATGAGCGTCCATGTTTCTATTGTCATAAAGTAGGACATATGATTAATGATTGCTTCCTGCTTAAACGCAAACAAGGGATGCCTCTTCGTGTCAAGCCACCAACAGGTGTTGCTCTAATTCGTACGGTTGTGAGGTCTGCAACAAAACAGGTGCCTCAGGGTAACTGTAGTTTGAAAGTCTCAGTCCCCGACCGCAGTTATGAACCATTCATTTTCGAGGGGGTTTGTGTCCCTAACGAATGACGAAGCGTCTCAGCGTCCGGTTAAAATCCTTAGAGATACTGGTGCGGGCGCAGTCGTTTATATTGTCTGATGTGTTGCCCTTATCTGATGATACATACTGTGGTTCCAGTGTGTTAGTGCAGGGTATTGAAATGGGTTTTGTCCCAGTGCCATTGCACTTTGTGAAAGTACACTCTGAGTTAATCAGTGGAATATTCAGAGTGGGGGTACGCCCTATGTTGCCAGTGAAAGGTGTGACCTTCATAATGGGTAACGATATTGCCGGAGGAAAGGTAGTACCCGTATTGGAAGTATTGGATAAAAGTGACCACTCTCTCTCGAATGAGCTGGCACAGAATTATCCACATGTGTTCCCCGCTTGTGCCGTCACTCGTGCTCAGGCACGACAAGAGGGTGATGAGATAGATTTGTCGAACACTGTTCTGTTCAAAGAGGTTGATCAAGAGGATGGATTGTGTGATACCTCTGAGAAGCTGATCACCTCTGACAAACAGCCTAGGAAAGAATCAAAGAACGTTGAACTTATTGCTGATGCAATACAGTTACCAGTCACTCGTGAGCAGCTGATTGCTAACGAAAAGGTTGACAACAAGCTTGCTAAATGTTTTTCTAGTGTTGTCTCATTGGAAGATGTAAAGAAGAAGAACGTGGCTTACTTCATTGATGGTAATCTCCTCATGCGTAAATGGAAATCCCATGTTGACGCGGATGGAGATTGGAATGCTGTTTACCAAATAGTAATTCCTACAGCCTTTCGACAAAATGTGTTATCCCTTGCTCATGATCACCAGTGGTCTGGTCATTTAGGAATCACAAAAACTTATGATCGGATCCTTCGACATTTCTTTTGGCCGGGTTTAAAACAAGATGTGGCTCAGTTCTGTCGGACATGCCACACATGTCAGATAATAGGAAAACCAAATCAGGTTATTCCTCCCGCTCCTCTTTGTCCCATACCTGTCATAGGTGAACCATTCGAGCATGTGGTGGTTGATTGTGTCGGACCGTTACCGAAGACAAAATCGGGTAACCAGTTTTTGTTAACGATGTGTATGGCTACAAGATACCCCGAGGCCATTCCTCTGAGAAGGATTACAGCCCCGGTAGTGAGTAAAGCCTTAATAAAATTCTTCACGACATTCGGGTTACCTAGGGTGGTACAAAGCGATCAAGGTACCAATTTCCTATCCAAGCTCTTCAGGCAGGTGTTAAAATCCTTGTCAATTACGCACCGTGTGTCAAGCGCCTATCACCCAGAGTCTCAGGGTGCACTTGAAAGATGGCATCAGACACTGAAGTCTATGCTACGTAAATATTGTTTGGAATCTGAGAAAGATTGGGATGAGGGAGTTCCTCTAGTTTTGTTTGCTGCTCGTGAAACTGTGCAGGAGTCCCTAGGTTTCAGCCCGGCTGAACTGGTGTTTGGTCACACAGTGAGAGGACCAATGAAAGTCCTTAAAGAACAGTTCTTGTCCCAAGAGTTGTGTACCAGAGATGAGAATGTGTTGGACTACGTTAGTCGCTTTCGTGAGCGCCTACACCAAGCTTGTGCTCTCGCAAAGGAAGCTCTGTCTTCCTCACAGAGGAGCATGAAAAGACAATATGATAAAGAGGCTGTTTCTCGTCCACTACAGCCAGGTGACCAAGTACTGGTGTTATTACCTGTTCCAGGATCTTCACTGTCAGCTCGTTTCTCGGGTCCTTATTTAATTGAAAAGAAAATAAGTGAAACTGACTATGTGCTTCAAACTCCTGATAGACAACGCCAATCTCGTGTGTGTCACATTAACATGTTGAAAGCTTACCACACCCGACCCATCACACAGTTAGAGAGTTCAAAAACAGAGGAAGGTACTGCTGTCTCCTCTGCTACTACTGCTATGATAGTGGACTGTCATATTGATGATGTTGATGGCTTGGAGTTGCGCAATACTCAGCAGCAGTGTGTTAGATTGCCCAACTCAGAAATGCTGCTGTCTATCCAATCCGGTCTGGTTCATTTAACGGATGGACAGGCCAATGATATTGTGAGGCTACTACACAGTTTTCCATGTCTCTTTAATGACGTTCCTACTCGCACAAATGTGTTGGAACATGACATTAATGTTGGAAATGCTACACCTATCAAGCAACACCCATATCGTATCAACGCTTCCAAGAGGAAGATAATGAGGGATGAGGTGAGATATTTGTTGGAGAATGACCTGGCTAAGCCAAGTTCAAGCCCTTGGAGTTCTCCTTGCATTTTGGTTCCTAAACCTGATGGTACGTCCAGGTTATGTACGGATTATCGAAAGGTAAATTCTGTCACTATGCCAGATTCGTTCCCGTTACCCCGACTGGACGACTGTATCGACACTATTGGTGCTGCTAAGTATGTAACTAAGTTAGACCTCTTAAAAGGTTACTGGCAGGTTCCGTTAACTTCACGTGTTTCTGAGATTTCTGCCTTTGTGACCCCAGACAACTTCCTACAGTACTCAGTCATGGCTTTTGGGATGCGAAATGCACCAGCCACCTTCCAACGACTGGTTAACTCCGTATTAGCTCGCGTTCCTAATTGTAGTGCATACCTTGATGACCTAGTGATTTATTCGTCTGAGTGGTCAGATCATGTTGACTCGATAAGGGTAGTATGTGAACGGTTGGCAGCTGCTTCTCTAACCGTGAACTTGGCAAAGTGCGAGTTTGGGAAGGCTACTGTTACCTATCTCGGTAAAGAGGTTGGCCATGGACAGGTGCGCCCTGTTAATGCCAAGGTCTTGGCTATAACTGCATTCCCTGCACCTACCACCAGACGAGAGCTACGCCGCTTTTTAGGGATGGTTGGCTACTACCGTAGCTTCTGTAAAAATTTCTCTGCGGTAGTTGCTCCATTGACCGCTTTGCTTAGTCCGGCTAGATCATTTGAGTGGTCCCCTGATTGTAAGAGAGCTTTTGAATCAGCGAAAGCACTCTTATGTAGTACACCTGTACTTGCTGCTCCTGATTTTGAACAACCGTTCAAACTTGAGGTAGATGCTAGTGCCAGAGGTGCTGGTGCTGTTCTACTGCAGCAGGACAAGAGTGGAGTGGATCATCCCGTTTGTTATTTTTCACGTAAATTTAATAAATGTCAAACAAACTATGCGACAATAGAACAAGAAGCTCTTGCTTTGTTGTTGGCTCTGCAATACTTTGAAGTATATATTGGTTCCAGTGCCCTACCCGTGATTGTATATACTGACCATAACCCCTTAGTTTTTCTCCACCGAATGTACAACCAGAACCAGCGCCTTATGCGTTGGGCGCTGATTGTACAAAATTATAATTTGGAGATCCGCCACAAAAAGGGTTCTGATAATGTGTTGGCAGATGCTTTGTCTCGTGTGTGAAAATGATTTCTGCATGTTTTGCAAGGTTGTTGCTTTGTTGGGAGTATTAATTGAAATACTGTAGTCGCAACCCCTAGGGTTGCTCTTTTAAGGGTGGGAGTGTTACGGATACAGTTATCCTGTGTGTGTGTGTGTATCCTGTGTGTGTGTTTCTTTTCTCTCCTTCTCCCCTCACAGGTGAAAATCATCACTCCCCAATCAGTCAACAATCAATCATCAATCAGAAGACACACCTCCTCCTATTTCCTGACCTATCACAGTTCCTTCCCCATGGTTTAAAAACCCCATCATTTGTTTGTTCCAGCCCAGCTCAGCTCAGCTCAATCTCTCTGTAAATGCCATGTCTGTAGGTCTCTGTGTTTCACTCTCGCTTTGTGTCGTAACCTCTCTTTTGTTTAAGCACCTCATAGCACTTTGTCATCACCTGTGAGTATTGTTTTTGGTTATGGTGTTTGTGTTTGATTGCTGGTGGAAAAGGGGGAAACCAAGACAAGTCGCCCATGGGCATACACTACCCGTAGGTGAACTTTGTTAAATACACTAGTTAGAACTGGGCGGACCACCCACTGTATTTTTGGTTAGTTAGTTAGCTGTTGTTAAAGTAGGCTAGTCTAGCTTAGGGGTGTTTTTGAGTACTTATTGTTTCTTTCCTTGGGTCCAGCTCAGTCCCTTTTCCTGCTCCCCCCATTACCGTGTGTTTATAAATAAACCTAGAGTTTGACGGTAGATTTCAGTTGTCGTGCTTATTTCGTTCACACTTTTCCTTTGTCACAATAATAATTTGCATGAGTTATGTTACGAGTCTCATTACCATCCCCCCCTAGACTGTCGGGCCAAAAGGGATTCGTAACAACTACACTGTAAGGTACCAGTTGTATTCAGCACCTCACTGTAATGTACCAGTTGTATTTCAGCACTACACTGTAATGTACCAGTTGTATTCAGCACCTCACTGTAATGTACCAGTTGTATTCAGCACCTCACTGTAATGTACCAGTTGTATTCAGCACTACACTGTAGTGTACCAGTTGTATTCAGCACTACACTGTAGTGTACCAGTTGTATTCAGCACTACACTGTAATGTACCAGTTGTATTCAGCACTACACTGTAAGGTACCAGTTGTATTCACCTCACTGTAATGTACCAGTTGTATTCAGCACTACACTGTAATGTACCAGTTGTATTCAGCGCACGTGACAAACTTTGATTTGATTTGAAACCAAATTGGTATTTCTACAGTATAGCTGCACTTCCTCAAATTCACCAGTAGATGTCTCCAGGGCAACACTCACTATCAGATTGCACTTCCTCAAATCAACCACTAGATGGAGACATAACAGTATAGTACAGCTGAATGGTGCTCTCATCAATCTGCTTCAAACCAACTCAAGGCCCAAAACCTTGGTCACATGACTCAAGCCTCTGATACACATTCAAGTATCCTGAGTGCCAGTCTGTTTTTGTGTTGTCATGCCAACTCCTTGTCAATCATTGTTATGCCTACAGCAATGGAGTTTGCTTTGGCATTGGTAACAGATCTGGGACGAGGTTACCAAGAGCTCATTAAGGGCTTGGGCCATCTTTTAAACGGTTTATTCATTTCTGGAGAGGGATTAACTGAAATTAACAAATTTGAATGTAATGATATTAATTTATATAAATGTTGGAATTGGAATTAAGCAATTCCCATTTGTCAAGCTTGGTATGGAGTAAATCTCATGGTGTAATTAAGTACAAATACATCAAAGTACTACTGAAGTATTTTTTTTTAGGTATCTGTACTTTACCATTTTAATTTTGGACAACTTTCTACTTTTACATGATCACATTCCTAATGAAAATAATGTAATTATTTCTCCATACATTTTCCCTGACAACCAAAAGTACTGGTCAAATTCCCACACTTATTCCCACACTTATCAAGAGAACATCCCTGGTCATCATCCCTACTGCCTCTGATCTGACGGACTCACTAAATACATGCTTCATTTGTAAATGATGTCTGAGTGTTGGAGTGGGCCCCTGGCTAGCCATAAATAAATTAAAAAAAGAAAATGGTGCCGTTTGGTTTGCTTAATATAAGGAATTTGAAATGATTTATGCTTTGACTTTTGATACTTAAGTATATTTATAACCAAATACTTTTAGACTTTTACTCAAGTAGTATTTTACTGGGTGACTTCCACTTTCACTTGTGTCCTTTTCTATGAAGGTATCTTTACTTTGACTCAAGTATGACAATTGGATACTTTCTCCACCACTTGGTGAGTCCCTAGTTCCCTATAAAACTGTACTGTAATTTATGGCACTGTTATGTAGAGAAAGTACTGTAATTTATGGCACTGTTATGTGGAGAGCGACTACTGTAATTTATGGCACTGTTATGTGGAGAGAGACTACTGTAATTTACGACACTGTGATGTGGAGAGAGACTACTGTAATTTATGGCACTGTTATATGGAGAGAGACTACTGTAATTTACGACACTGTTGTGGAGGGACTACTGTAATTTACAACACTGTGATGTGGAGAGAGAGAGTACTGTAATTTATGCCACTGTGATGTGGAGAGAGACTACTGTAATTTACGACACTGATGTGGAGAGAGAGAGTACTGTAATTTACGACACTGTGATGTGGAGAGAGAGAGAGTACTGTAATTTACGACACTGATGTGGAGAGAGAGAGTACTGTAATTTACGACACTGTGATGTGGAGAGAGACTACTGTAATTTATGACACTGTGATGTGGAGAGAGAGTACTGTAATTTGTGGCACTGTGATGTGGAGAGAGACTACTGTAATTTACGACACTGTGATGTGGAGAGAGAGAGTACTGTAATTTACGACACTGTGATGTGGAGGGAGAGAGTACTGTAATTTATGGCACTGTGATGTGGAGAGAGACTACTGTAATTTACGACACTGATGTGGAGAGAGTACTGTAATTTACGACACTGAGATGTGGAGAGAGATAGAGAGTATTGTAATTTACGAACCTGTGATGTGTAGAGAGATACTGTAATTTACGACACTGTGATGTGGAGAGAGAGAGTACTGTAATTTATGGCACAGTGATATGGAGAGAGACTACTGTAATTTACGACACTGTGATGTGGAGAGAGAGACTACTGTAATTTACAACACTTTGATGTGGAGAGAGACTACTGTAATTTAAGACACTGTGATATGGAGAGAGAGAGAGAGTACTGTAATTTACAACACTGTGATGTGGAGAGAGAGAGTACTGTAATTTACGACACTGATGTGGAGAGAGAGAGTACTGTAATTTACAACACTGTGATGTGGAGAGAGAGACTACTGTAATTTACAACACTTTGATGTGGAGAGAGACTACTGTAATTTAAGACACTGTGATATGGAGAGCGAGAGAGACTACTGTAATTTACGACACTGTGATGTGGAGAGAGAGAGAGACTACTGTAATTTACGAAACTGAGATGTGGAGAGAGAGAGTACTGTAATTTACGACACTGTGATGTGGAGAGAGAGAGTACTGTAATTTACGACACTGTGATGTGGAGAGAGAGAGTACTGTAATTTACGACACTGTGATGTGGAATGAGAGAGTACTGTAATTTATGCCACTGTGATGTGGAGAGACTACTGTAATTTACGACACTGATGTGGAGAGAGAGAGTACTGTAATTTATGGCACTGTGATGTGGAGAGAGACTACTGTCATTTACGACACTGATGTGGAGAGAGAGAGTACTGTAATTTATGACACTGATGTGGAGAGAGAGTACTGTAATTTACGACACTGTGATGTGGAGAGAGAGAGTACTGTAATTTACGACACTGTGATGTGGAGAGAGACTACTGTAATTTACGACACTGATGTGGAGAGAGAGAGAGTACTGTAATTTATGGCACTGTGATGTGGAGAGAGACTACTGTAATTTACGGCACTGATGTGGAGAGAGAGAGTACTGTAATTTATGACACTGATGTGGAGAGAGAGAGTACTGTAATTTACGACACTGTGATGTGGAGAGAGACTACTGTAATTTACGACACTGATGTGGAGAGAGTACTGTAATTTACGACACTGATGTGGAGAGAGAGTACTGTAATGTATGAACCTGTGATGTGTAGAGAGACTACTGTAATATACGACACTGTGATGTGGAGAGAGAGAGTACTGTAATTTATGGCACTGTGATGTGGAGAGAACTACTGTAATTTACGACACTGTGATGTGGAGAGAGAGAGAGTACTGTAATTTACAACACTGATGTGGAGAGAGAGAGTACTGTAATTTACAACACTGTGATGTGGAGAGAGAGACTTCTGTAATTTACGACACTGTGATATGGAGAGAGAGAGAGAGACTACTGTAATTTACGACACTGTGATGTGGAGAGAGAGAGAGACTAGTGTAATTTACGACACTGAGATGTGGAGAGAGAGAGTACTGTAATTTACGACACTGTGATGTGGAGAGAGAGAGTACTGGTTGGAGCGAGCGGCCGCATCTACACTTCGGTCCGCAGGTAGTATAACTTTTTATAACTTTTCATTACATTTCGTTATAGTACAACGGTTTGATTTGTCTAATCTTAGCAATTTCTTCTTAGCCAGCTACATAGCCGTCTTTGTATCAACGACAATTGCATAATTATCGTATTTCGTCGTCCTAACGTATCTGCCCAGCAGCTAGCTAAGCAGCTAGCTAACATCCACTGTCCACTAGCACTGTAGAAACTATTACACTCAACTGAACGACTCGATTAGCGTAGTGTCAGCTAGCTACATAGTTGTCTTCGTATCCAAGATAATTGTGCAGTTTAGAGTGTGTAGACTTAGAGTGATTATCTTAATTTACCGAGGTTAGCTAGCCAGCTATTTGTCGTCCTTAACGTAGGAAATGCTGCTAGCTAGCTAGCCAACAGCTAGCCAACCTCTACCGAATTGAACTCCAACTACCCGGTCAACATTCCGCGTCGTTCCACAGGTAGTATCACATTTTCATTTCACTTCATTACAGTACAACGGTTTGATTTGTTTGATCGTAGCTAGCCAGCTACATAGCCGTCTTTGTTTCTAAGACAATTGTGTAGTCTAGAGCGATTTTCTAGGTTAGCTGGCCAGCTATTGTCGTTCTTCTAACGTAGCTAGCCAGCTAGCCCCCGAATAGCAGCACTGTTGTAACTATTACAGTACAACGGTTTGTTTTGTTTGATCGTAGCTAGCTAGCTACATAGCCGTCTTTGTATCTAAGACAATTGTGTAGCCTAGAGCGATTTTCTAGGTTAGCCAGCCAGCTATTGTCGTTCTTTTAAGTAACGGAACGCAATCAACCTTGCTAGCTAGCCAGCTAGCCCCGAATAGCAGCACTGTAGAAACTATTACACTCGACGGACGACTTGATTAGTGTAGTGTCAACATCGCAGCCACTACCAGCTAGCCTACTCCAGCAGTACTGTTTCATTTCAATCATTTTAGTCAATAAGATTCTTGCTACGTAAGCTTAACTTTCTGAACATTCGAGACGTGTAGTCCACTTGTCATTCAATCTCCTTTGCATTAGCGTAGCCTCTTCTGTACCCTGTTAACTATGTGTCTATCTATCCCTGTTCTCTCCTCTCTGCACAGACCATACAAACGCTCCACACCGCGTGGCCGCGGCCACCTAATCTGGTGGTCCCAGCGCGCACGACCCACGTGGAGTTCCTGGTCTCCGGTAGCCTCTGGAACTGCCGATCTGCGGCCAACAAGGCAGAGTTCATCTCAGCCTATGCCTCCCTCCAGTCCCTCGACTTCCTGGCACTGACGGAAACATGGATCACCACAGATAACACTGCTACTCCTACTGCTCTCTCTTCGTCCGCCCACGTGTTCTCGCACACCCGAGAGCTTCTGGTCAGCGGGGTGGTGGCACCGGGATCCTCATCTCTCCCAAGTGGTCATTCTCTCTCTCTCCCCTTACCCATCTATCTATCGCCTCCTTTGAATTCCATGCTGTCACAGTTACCAGCCCTTTCAAGCTTAACATTCTTATCATTTATCGCCCTCCAGGTTCCCTCGGAGAGTTCATCAATGAGCTTGATGCCTTGATAAGCTCCTTTCCTGAGGACGGCTCACCTCTCACAGTCCTGGGCGACTTTAACCTCCCCACGTCTACCTTTGACTCATTCCTCTCTGCCTCCTTCTTTCCACTCCTCTCCTCTTTTGACCTCACCCTCTCACCTTCCCCCTACTCACAAGGCAGGCAATACGCTCGACCTCATCTTTACTAGATGCTGTTCTTCCACTAACCTCACTGCAACTCCCCTCCAAGTCTCCGACCACTACCTTGTATCCTTTTCCCTCTCGCTCTCATCCAACACTTCCCACACTGCCCCTACTCGGATGGTATCGCGCCGTCCCAACCTTCGCTCTCTCTCCCCGCTACTCTTTCCTCTTCCATCCTTTCATCTCTTCCCTCTGCTCATACCTTCTCCAACCTTTCTCCTGACTCTGCCTCCTCAACCCTCCTCTCTTCCCTTTCTGCATCCTTTGACTCTCTATGTCCCCTATCCTCCAGGCCGGCTCGGTCCTCCCCTCCCGCTCCGTGGCTCGATGACTCATTGCGAGCTCACAGAACAGAGCTCCGGGCAGCCGAGCGGAAATGGAGGAAAACTCGCCTCCCTGCGGACCTGGCATCCTTTCACTCCCTCCTCTCTACATTTTCCTCCTCTGTCTCTGCTGCTAAAGCCACTTTCTACCACTCTAAATTCCAAGCATCTGCCTCTAACCCTAGGAAGCTCTTTGCCACCTTCTCCTCCCTTCTGAATCCTCCTCCCCCTCCCCCCTCCTCCCTCTCTGCAGATGACTTCGTCAACCATTTTGAAAAGAAGGTCGACGACATCCGATCCTCGTTTGCTAAGTCAAACGACACCGCTGGTTCTGCTCACACTGCCCTACCCTGTGCTCTGACCTCTTTCTCCCCTCTCTCTCCAGATGAAATCTCGCTTCTTGTGACGGCCGGCCGCCCAACAACCTGCCCGCTCGACCCTATCCCCTCCTCTCTCCTCCAGACCATTTCCGGGGACCTTCTCCCTTACCTCACCTCGCTCATCAACTCATCCCTGACCGCTGGCTACGTCCCTTCCGTCTTCAAGAGAGCGAGAGTTGCACCCCTTCTGAAGAAACCTACACTCGATCCCTCCGATGTCAACAACTACAGACCAGTATCCCTTCTTTCTTTTCTCTCCAAAACTCTTGAACGTGCCGTCCTTGGCCAGCTCTCCCTCTATCTCTCTCAGAATGACCTTCTTGATCCAAATCAGTCAGGTTTCAAGACTAGTCATTCAACTGAGACTGCTCTTCTCTGCATCACGGAGCGCTCCGCACTGCTAAAGCTAACTCTCTCTCCTCTGCTCTCATCCTTCTAGACCTATCGGCTGCCTTCGATACTGTGAACCATCAGATCCTCCTCTCCACCCTCTCCGAGTTGGGCATCTCCGGCGCGGCCCACGCTTGGATTGCGTCCTACCTGACAGGTCGCTCCTACCAGGTGGCGTGGCGAGAATCTGTCTCCTCGCCACGCGCTCTCACCACTGGTGTCCCCAGGGCTCTGTTCTAGGCCCTCTCCTATTCTCGCTATACACCAAGTCACTTGGCTCTGTCATAACCTCACATGGTCTCTCCTATCATTGCTATGCAGACGACACACAATTAATCTTCTCCTTTCCCCCTTCTGATGACCAGGTGGCGAATCGCATCTCTGCATGTCTGGCAGACATATCAGTGTGGATGACGGATCACCACCTCAAGCTGAACCTCGGCAAGACGGAGCTGCTCTTCCTCCCGGGGAAGGACTGCCCGTTCCATGACCTCGCCATCACGGTTGACAACTCCATTGTGTCCTCCTCCCAGAGCGCTAAGAACCTTGGCGTGATCCTGGACAACACCCTGTCGTTCTCAACCAACATCATGGCGGTGGCCCGTTCCTGTAGGTTCATGCTCTACAACATCCCAGAGTACGACCCTGCCTCACACAGGAAGCGGCGCAGGTCCTAATCCAGGCACTTGTCATCTCCGTCTGGATTACTGCAACTCGCTGTTGGCTGGGCTCCCTGCCTGTGCCATTAAACCCCTACAACTCATCCAGAACGCCGCAGCCCGTCTGGTGTTCAACCTTCCCAAGTTCTCTCACGTCACCCCGCTCCTCCGCTCTCTCCACTGGCTTCCAGTTGAAGCTCGCATCCGCTACAAGACCATGGTGCTTGCCTACGGAGCTGTGAGGGGAACGGCACCGCAGTACCTCCAGGCTCTGATCAGGCCCTACACCCAAGCAAGGGCACTGCGTTCATCCACCTCTGGCCTGCTCGCCTCCCTACCATTGAGGAAGTACAGTTCCCGCTCAGCCCAGTCAAAACTGTTCGCTGCTCTGGCCCCCAATGGTGGAACAAACTCCCTCACGACGCCAGGACAGCGGAGTCAATCACCACCTTCCGGAGACACCTGAAACCCCACCTCTTCAAGGAATACCTAGGATAGGATAAGTAATCCTTCTCACCCCCCTTAATGACTTAGATGCACTATTGTAAAGTGGCTGTTCCACTGGATGTCAGAAGGTGAATTCACCAATTTGTAAGTCGCTCTGGATAAGAGCGTCTGCTAAATGACTTAAATGTAAATGTAAATGTACTGTAATTTACGACACTGTGATGTGGAGAGAGACGACTGTAATTTACGACACTGTGATGTGGAGAGAGAGAGTACTGTAATTTACAACACTGTGATGTGGAGAGAGAGAGAGAGTACTGTAATTTACGACACTATGATGTGGAGAGAGAGAGTACTGTAATTTATAGCAGAGGAGAAGCGTTGTGCCGTAAGGTGTTTATTTATTTGTTTTTTGAAACCAGGTTTTCTGTTCATTTGAGCAAGATAAGATGGAAGGGAGTTTCATGCATTTATGGTTCTGTATAATACTGTTTCCTTGAACCTGGGGACTGTGAAAAGACCCCTGGTGGCATGTCTGCTGGGGTAAGTGTGTGTGTCAGAGCTGTGTGTAATTTGACTATGCAAACAATTTGGAATTTTCAACACATGAATGTTTCTTATTAAAATGAGAAGTGATGCAGTCATTCTCTCCTAAACTCTGAGCCAAGAGAGACTTGCAGCATAGTATTTATATCAGCCCTCTGATTACAATGAAGAGCAAGACGTGCCGCTCTGTTCTGGACCAGATGCAGCTTAACTAGGTCTTTAATTGCAGCACTGGACCACATGACTGGACAATAATCAAGATTAGACAAAACTAGAGCCTCTAGGAATTGCTTTGAGGAGAGTGGTGTCAAAAGAGCAGAGCATCTCTGTATTACAGACAGACCTCTCCCCTTCTCTTTATTACAGACAGACCTCTCCCCATCTCTTTATTACAGACAGACCTCTCCCCATCTCTTTATTATGGACAGACCTCTCCCCATCTCTTTACTACAGACAGACCTCTCCCCATCTCTTTACTACAGACAGACCTCTCCCCATCTCTTTATTACAGACAGACCTCTCCCCATCTCTTTATTATGGACAGACCTCTCCCCATCTCTTTATTACAGACAGACCTCTCCCCATCTCTTTATTATGGACAGACCTCTCCCCATCTCTTTACTACAGACAGACCTCTCCCCATCTCTTTACTACAGACAGACCTCTCCCCATCTCTTTATTACAGACAGACCTCTCCCCATCTCTTTATTATGGACAGACCTCTCCCCATCTCTTTACTACAGACAGACCTCTCCCCATCTCTTTACTACAGACAGACCTCTCCCCATCTCTTTATTACAGACAGACCTCTCCCCATCTCTTTATTACAGACAGACCTCTCCCCATCTCTTTACTACAGACAGACCTCTCCCCATCTCTTTACTACAGACAGACCTCTCCCCATCTCTTTATTACAGACAGACCTCTCCCCATCTCTTTATTATGGACAGACCTCTCCCCATCTCTTTATTATGGACAGACCTCTCCCCATCTCTTTACTACAGGCAGACCTCTCCCCATCTCTTTACTACAGACAGACCTCTCCCCAACTCTCTATTACAGACAGATCTCTCCCCATCTCTTTACTACAGACAGACCTCTCCCCATCTCTTTACTACAGACAGACCTCTCCCCATCTCTTTATTACAGACAGACCTCTCCCCTTCTCTTTACTACAGACAGACCTCTCCCCATCTCTTTATTACAGACAGACCTCTCCCCTTCTCTTTACTACAGACAGACCTCTCCCCATCTCTTTATTACAGACAGACCTCTCCCCATCTCTTTATTACAGACAGACCTCTCCCCATCTCTTTACTACAGACAGACCTCTCCCCTTCTCTTTATTACAGACAGACCTCTCCTCATCTCGTTATTACAGACAGACCTCTCCCCATCTCTTTACTACAGACAGACCTCTCCCCATCTCTTTATTACAGACAGACCTCTCCTCATCTCGTTATTACAGACAGACCTCTCCCCATCTCTTTACTACAGACAGACCTCTCCCCATCTCTATATTACAGACAGACCTCTCCCCATCTCTATATTACAGACAGACCTCTCCCCATCTCTATATTACAGACAGACCTCTCCCCATCTCTTTACTACAGACAGACCTCTCCCCATCTCTTTATTACAGACAGACCTCTCCCCATCTCTTTACTACAGACAGACCTCTCCCCATCTCTATATTACAGACAGACCTCTCCCCATCTCTTTATGACAGGCAGACCTCTCCCCATCTCTTTACTACAGACAGACCTCTCCCCATCTCTTTATTACAGACAGACCTCTCCCCATCTCTTTATTACAGACAGACCTCTCCCCATCTCTTTATTACAGACAGACCTCTCCCCATCTCTTTATTACAGACAGACCTCTCCCCATCTCTCTATTACAGACAGATCTCTCCCCATCTCTTTACTACAGACAGACCTCTCCCCATCTCTTTATTACAGACAGACCTCTCCCCATCTCTTTACTACAGACAGACCTCTCCCCATGTCTTTATTCCACTACCCTATATTCCCTGGTCAACAGTAGTCCACTACCCTATATTCCCTGGTCAACAGCAGTCCACTACCCTATAGACCCTGGTCAACAGTAGTCCACTACCCTGGTCAACAGTAGTCCACTACCCTATAGACCCTGGTCAACAGTAGTCCACTATCCTATAGACCCTGGTCAACAGTAGTCCACTATCCTATAGACACTGGTCAACAGTAGTCCACTCCCCTATAGACCCTGGTCAACAGTAGTCCACTACCCTATATACCCTGGTCAACAGTAGTCCACTACCCTATAGACCCTGGTCAACAGTAGTCCACTACCCTGGTCAACAGTAGTCCACTACCCTATAGACCCTGGTCAACAGTAGTCCACTACCCTATAGACCCTGGTCAACAGTAGTCCACTACCCTATAGACCCTGGTCAACAGTAGTCCACTCCCCTATAGACCCTGGTCAACAGTAGTCCACTACCCTATAGACACTGGTCAACAGTAGTCCACTACCCTATAGACCCTGGTCAACAGTAGTCCACTACCCTGGTCAACAGTAGTCCACTACCCTATAGACCCTGGTCAACAGTAGTCCACTACCCTATAGACCCTGGTCAACAGTAGTCCACTACCCTATAGACCCTGGTCAACAGTAGTCCACTCCCCTATAGACCCTGGTCAACAGTAGTCCACTCCCCTATAGACCCTGGTCAACAGTAGTCCACTCCCCTATAGACCCTGGTCAACAGTAGTCCACTATCCTATAGACACTGGTCAACAGTAGTCCACTCCCCTATAGACACTGGTCAACAGTAGTCCACTCCCCTATAGACCCTGGTCAACAGTAGTCCACTACCCTATATACCCTGGTCAACAGTAGTCCACTACCCTGGTCAACAGTAGTCCACTCCCCTATAGACCCTGGTCTACAGTAGTCCACTACCCTGGTCAACAGTAGTCCACTACCCTATAGACCCTGGTCTACAGTAGTCCACTACCCTATAGACCCTGGTCAACAGTAGTCCACTACCCTGGTCAACAGTAGTCCACTACCCTATAGACCCTGGTCAACAGTAGTCCACTATCCTATAGACCCTGGTCAACAGTAGTCCACTACCCTATAGACTCTGGTCAACAGTAGTCCACTACCCTATAGACCCTGGTCAACAGTAGTCCACTACCCTGGTCAACAGTAGTCCACTACCCTGGTCAACAGTAGTCCACTACCCTATAGACCCTGGTCAACAGTAGTCCACTACCCTATATTCCCTGGTCAACAGTAGTCCACTACCCTGGTCAACAGTAGTCCACTACCCTATAGACCCTGGTCAACAGTAGTCCACTACCCTATATTCCCTGGTCAACAGTAGTCCACTACCCTGGTCAACAGTAGTCCACTACCCTATAGACCCTGGTCAACAGTAGTCCACTACCCTATAGACCCTGGTCTACAGTAGTCCACTACCCTATAGACCCTGGTCAACAGTAGTCCACTACCCTATAGACCCTGGTCAACAGTAGTCCACTACCCTGGTCTACAGTAGTCCACTACCCTGGTCAACAGTAGTCCACTACCCTATAGACCCTGGTCAACAGTAGTCCACTCCCCTGGTCAACAGTAGTCCACTACCCTATAGACCCTGGTCTACAGTAGTTCACTACCCTATAGACCCTGGTCAACAGTAGTCCACTACCCTGGTCAACAGTAGTCCACTACCCTATATTCCCTGGTCAACAGCAGTCCACTACCCTGGTCAACAGTAGTCCACTCCCCTATAGACCCTGGTCAACAGTAGTCTACTACCCTATAGACCCTGGTCTACAGTAGTCCACTACCCTATAGACACTGGTCAACAGTAGTCCACTACCCTATATTCCCTGGTCAACAGTAGTCCACTACCCTATAGACCCTGGTCAACAGTAGTCCACTACCCTATAGACCCTGGTCAACAGTAGTCCACTACCCTGGTCAACAGTAGTCCACTACCCTATAGGACCTGGTCAACAGTAGTCCACTACCCTGGTCAACAGTAGTCTACTACCCTATAGACCCTGGTCAACAGCAGTCCACTACCCTGGTCAACAGTAGTCCACTACCCTGGTCTACAGTAGTCCACTACCCTATAGACCCTGATCAACAGTAGTCCACTACCCTGGTCAACAGTAGTCTACTACCCTATAGACCCTGGTCAACAGCAGTCCACTACCCTGGTCAACAGTAGTCCACTACCCTATATTCCCTGGTCAACAGTAGTCCACTACCCTATATTCCCTGGTCAACAGTAGTCCACTACCCTGGTCTACAGTAGTCCACTACCCTATATTCCCTGGTCAACAGTAGTCCACTACCCTATATTCCCTGGTCAACAGTAGTCCACTACCCTGGTCAACAGTAGTCCACTACCCTATATTCCCTGGTCAACAGTAGTCCACTACCCTATAGACCCTGGTCAACAGTAGTCCACTACCCTATAGACACTGGTCAACAGTAGTCCACTACCCTATAGACCCTGGTCAACAGTAGTCCACTACCCTATAGACCCTGGTCAACAGTAGTCCACTACCCTATAGACCCTGGTCAACAGTAGTCCACTACCCTATAGACCCTGGTCAACAGTAGTCCACTACCCTGGTCAACAGTAGTCCACTACCCTGGTCAACAGTAGTCCACTACCCTGGTCAACAGTAGTCCACTACCCTGGTCAACAGTAGTCCACTACCCTGGTCAACAGTAGTCCACTACCCTGGTCAACAGTAGTCCACTACCCTGGTCAACAGTAGTCCACTACCCTGGTCAACAGTAGTCCACTACCCTGGTCAACAGTAGTCCACTACCCTGGTCAACAGTAGTCCACTACCCTGGTCAACAGTAGTCCACTACCCTGGTCAACAGTAGTCCACTACCCTGGTCAACAGTAGTCCACTACCCTGGTCAACAGTAGTCCACTACCCTGGTCAACAGTAGTCCACTACCCTGGTCTACAGTAGTCCACTACCCTATATTCCCTGGTCTACAGTAGTCCACTACCCTATATTCCCTGGTCAACAGTAGTCCACTACCCTATAGACCCTGGTCTACAGTAGTCCACTACCCTATAGACTCTGGTCAACAGTAGTCCACTACCCTATAGACTCTGGTCAACAGTAGTCCACTACCCTATAGACTCTGGTCAACAGTAGTCCACTCCCCTATAGACCCTGGTATACAGTAGTCCACTACTCTGGTCAACAGTAGTCCACTCCCCTATAGACCCTGGTATACAGTAGTCCACTACCCTGGTCAACAGTAGTCCACTCTCCTATATTCCCTGGTCAACAGTAGTCTACTACCCTATAGACCCTGGTCAACAGCAGTCCACTACCCTGGTCAACAGTAGTCCACTACCCTGGTCAACAGTAGTCCACTACCCTATAGACCCTGGTCAACAGTAGTCCACTACCCTATAGACACTGGTCAACAGTAGTCCACTACCCTGGTCAACAGTAGTCCACTACCCTGGTCAACAGTAGTCCACTACCCTATAGACCCTGGTCAACAGCAGTCCACTACCCTGGTCAACAGTAGTCCACTACCCTGGTCAACAGTAGTCCACTACCCTATAGACCCTGGTCAACAGTAGTCCACTCCCCTATAGACCCTGGTATACAGTAGTCCACTACCCTGGTCAACAGTAGTCCACTACCCTGGTCAACAGTAGTCCACTACCCTATATTCCCTGATCAACAGTAGTCCACTACCCTATAGACCCTGGTCAACAGTAGTCCACTACCCTATAGACCCTGGTCAACAGTAGTCCACTACCCTATAGACCCTGGTCTACTGTAGTCCACTACCCTATAGACCCTGGTCAACAGTAGTCCACTACCCTATAGACCCTGGTCTACAGTAGTCCACCAACCTGGTCTACAGTAGTCCACTACCCTATAGACCCTGGTCAACAGTAGTCCACTACCCTATAGACCCTGGTCAACAGTGGTCCACTACCCTATAGACCCTGGTCAACAGTAGTCTACTACCCTATAGACCCTGGTCAACAGTAGTCCACTACCCTGGTCAACAGTAGTCCACTACCCTATAGACCCTGGTCAACAGTAGTCCACTACCCTATAGACCCTGGTCAACAGTAGTCCACTACCCTATAGACCCTGGTCAACAGTAGTCCACTACCCTATAGACACTGGTCAACAGTAGTCCACTACCCTATAGACACTGGTCAACAGTAGTCCACTACCCTGGTCAACAGTAGTCCACTACCCTATAGACCCTGGTCAACAGTAGTCCACTACCCTGGTCAACAGCAGTCCACTACCCTGGTCAACAGTAGTCCACTACCCTGGTCAACAGTAGTCCACTACCCTATAGACCCTGGTCTACAGTAGTCCACTACCCTATAGACCCTGGTCAACAGTAGTCCACTACCCTATATTCCCTGGTCAACAGTAGTCCACTACCCTATAGACCCTGGTCTACAGTAGTCCACTACCCTATAGACCCTGGTCAACAGTAGTCCACTACCCTATAGACCCTGGTCAACAGTAGTCCACTACCCTATAGACTCTGGTCAACAGTAGTCCACTACCCTATAGACTCTGGTCAACAGTAGTCCACTACCCTATAGACTCTGGTCAACAGTAGTCCACTCCCCTATAGACCCTGGTATACAGTAGTCCACTACTCTGGTCAACAGTAGTCCACTCCCTATAGACCCTGGTATACAGTAGTCCACTACCCTGGTCAACAGTAGTCCACTCTCCTATATTCCCTGGTCAACAGTAGTCTACTACCCTATAGACCCTGGTCAACAGTAGTCCACTACCCTGGTCAACAGTAGTCCACTACCCTGGTCAACAGTAGTCCACTACCCTATAGACCCTGGTCAACAGTAGTCCACTACCCTATAGACACTGGTCAACAGTAGTCCACTACCCTGGTCAACAGTAGTCCACTACCCTGGTCAACAGTAGTCCACTACCCTATAGACCCTGGTCAACAGCAGTCCACTACCCTGGTCAACAGTAGTCCACTACCCTGGTCAACAGTAGTCCACTACCCTATAGACCCTGGTCAACAGTAGTCCACTCCCCTATAGACCCTGGTATACAGTAGTCCACTACCCTGGTCAACAGTAGTCCACTACCCTGGTCAACAGTAGTCCACTACCCTATATTCCCTGATCAACAGTAGTCCACTACCCTATAGACCCTGGTCAACAGTAGTCCACTACCCTATAGACCCTGGTCAACAGTAGTCCACTACCCTATAGACCCTGGTCTACTGTAGTCCACTACCCTATAGACCCTGGTCAACGGTAGTCCACTACCCTATAGACCCTGGTCTACAGTAGTCCACCAACCTGGTCTACAGTAGTCCACTACCCTATAGACCCTGGTCAACAGTAGTCCACTACCCTATAGACCCTGGTCAACAGTGGTCCACTACCCTATAGACCCTGGTCAACAGTAGTCTACTACCCTATAGACCCTGGTCAACAGTAGTCCACTACCCTGGTCAACAGTAGTCCACTTCCCTATAGACCCTGGTCAACAGTAGTCCACTACCCTATAGACCCTGGTCAACAGTAGTCCACTACCCTATAGACCCTGGTCAACAGTAGTCCACTACCCTATAGACCCTGGTCAACAGTAGTCCACTACCCTATAGACACTGGTCAACAGTAGTCCACTACCCTATAGACACTGGTCAACAGTAGTCCACTACCCTGGTCAACAGTAGTCCACTACCCTATAGACCCTGGTCAACAGTAGTCCACTACCCTGGTCAACAGTAGTCCACTACCCTATAGACCCTGGTCAACAGCAGTCCACTACCCTGGTCAACAGTAGTCCACTACCCTGGTCAACAGTAGTCCACTACCCTATAGACCCTGGTCAACAGTAGTCCACTCCCCTATAGACCCTGGTATACAGTAGTCCACTACCCTGGTCAACAGTAGTCCACTACCCTGGTCAACAGTAGTCCACTACCCTATATTCCCTGATCAACAGTAGTCCACTACCCTATAGACCCTGGTCAACAGTAGTCCACTACCCTATAGACCCTGGTCAACAGTAGTCCACTACCCTATAGACCCTGGTCTACTGTAGTCCACTACCCTATAGACCCTGGTCAACAGTAGTCCACTACCCTATAGACCCTGGTCTACAGTAGTCCACCAACCTGGTCTACAGTAGTCCACTACCCTATAGACCCTGGTCAACAGTAGTCCACTACCCTATAGACCCTGGTCAACAGTGGTCCACTACCCTATAGACCCTGGTCAACAGTAGTCTACTACCCTATAGACCCTGGTCAACAGTAGTCCACTACCCTGGTCAACAGTAGTCCACTACCCTATAGACCCTGGTCAACAGTAGTCCACTACCCTATAGACCCTGGTCAACAGTAGTCCACTACCCTATAGACCCTGGTCAACAGTAGTCCACTACCCTATAGACACTGGTCAACAGTAGTCCACTACCCTATAGACACTGGTCAACAGTAGTCCACTACCCTGGTCAACAGTAGTCCACTACCCTATAGACCCTGGTCAACAGTAGTCCACTACCCTGGTCAACAGCAGTCCACTACCCTGGTCAACAGTAGTCCACTACCCTGGTCAACAGTAGTCCACTACCCTATAGACCCTGGTCTACAGTAGTCCACTACCCTATAGACCCTGGTCAACAGTAGTCCACTACCCTATATTCCCTGGTCAACAGTAGTCCACTACCCTATAGACCCTGGTCTACAGTAGTCCACTACCCTATAGACCCTGGTCAACAGTAGTCCACTACCCTATAGACCCTGGTCAACAGTAGTCCACTACCCTATAGACTCTGGTCAACAGTAGTCCACTACCCTATAGACTCTGGTCAACAGTAGTCCACTACCCTATAGACTCTGGTCAACAGTAGTCCACTCCCCTATAGACCCTGGTATACAGTAGTCCACTACTCTGGTCAACAGTAGTCCACTCCCCTATAGACCCTGGTATACAGTAGTCCACTACCCTGGTCAACAGTAGTCCACTCTCCTATATTCCCTGGTCAACAGTAGTCTACTACCCTATAGACCCTGGTCAACAGTAGTCCACTACCCTGGTCAACAGTAGTCCACTACCCTGGTCAACAGTAGTCCACTACCCTATAGACCCTGGTCAACAGTAGTCCACTACCCTATAGACACTGGTCAACAGTAGTCCACTACCCTGGTCAACAGTAGTCCACTACCCTGGTCAACAGTAGTCCACTACCCTATAGACCCTGGTCAACAGCAGTCCACTACCCTGGTCAACAGTAGTCCACTACCCTGGTCAACAGTAGTCCACTACCCTATAGACCCTGGTCAACAGTAGTCCACTCCCCTATAGACCCTGGTATACAGTAGTCCACTACCCTGGTCAACAGTAGTCCACTACCCTGGTCAACAGTAGTCCACTACCCTATATTCCCTGATCAACAGTAGTCCACTACCCTATAGACCCTGGTCAACAGTAGTCCACTACCCTATAGACCCTGGTCAACAGTAGTCCACTACCCTATAGACCCTGGTCTACTGTAGTCCACTACCCTATAGACCCTGGTCAACAGTAGTCCACTACCCTATAGACCCTGGTCTACAGTAGTCCACCAACCTGGTCTACAGTAGTCCACTACCCTATAGACCCTGGTCAACAGTAGTCCACTACCCTATAGACCCTGGTCAACAGTGGTCCACTACCCTATAGACCCTGGTCAACAGTAGTCTACTACCCTATAGACCCTGGTCAACAGTAGTCCACTACCCTGGTCAACAGTAGTCCACTTCCCTATAGACCCTGGTCAACAGTAGTCCACTACCCTATAGACCCTGGTCAACAGTAGTCCACTACCCTATAGACCCTGGTCAACAGTAGTCCACTACCCTATAGACCCTGGTCAACAGTAGTCCACTACCCTATAGACACTGGTCAACAGTAGTCCACTACCCTATAGACACTGGTCAACAGTAGTCCACTACCCTGGTCAACAGTAGTCCACTACCCTATAGACCCTGGTCAACAGTAGTCCACTACCCTGGTCAACAGCAGTCCACTACCCTGGTCAACAGTAGTCCACTACCCTATATTCCCTGGTCAACAGTAGTCCACTACCCTATAGACACTGGTCAACAGTAGTCCACTACCCTATAGACACTGGTCAACAGTAGTCCACTACCCTGGTCAACAGTAGTCCACTACCCTATATTCCCTGGTCAACAGTAGTCCACTACCCTATGTTCCCTGGTCAACAGTAGTCCACTACCCTGGTCAACAGTAGTCCACTACCCTATATTCCCTGGTCAACAGTAGTCCACTACCCTGGTCAACAGTAGTCCACTACCCTATAGACCCTGGTCTACAGTAGTCCACTACCCTATAGACCCTGGTCTACAGTAGTCCACTACCCTATAGACCCTGGTCTACAGTAGTCCACTACCCTATAGACCCTGGTCAACAGTAGTCCACTACCCTATAGACCCTGGTCAACAGTAGTCCACTACCCTATAGACCCTGGTCTACAGTAGTCCACTACCCTATAGACCCTGGTCAACAGTAGTCCACTACCCTATAGACCCTGGTCTACAGTAGTCCACTACCCTGGTCAACAGTAGTCCACTACCCTGGTCAACAGTAGTCCACTACCCTGGTCAACAGTAGTCCACTACCCTGGTCAACAGTAGTCCACTACCCTGGTCAACAGTAGTCCACTCCCCTATATTCCCTGGTCAACAGTAGTGAACTATATGGTTCATAGTGTGCCATTTCAGGTGCATCCGTAGAGATTTTGTAGAAATACACTTGTCAAAAGCTAAAGCTGATGGATGGTGTTATAGAAATAGACTTGTCAGAAGCTGTCACAACAAAGGTTAATATTACATTCTGTCAGCTTAGTGTTTCGCTCCGAAGACTCTACCTCTCTCTCTCACACACATGCAGGTGCGTTGACACACATGCGCACACTCACACACACAAACACAGACACAAGACACCAAAATATTCCCTTCACATCTCACAATCTCATAATTCTCTTTTTCTCCTCTCCTTCTCTCCTCTCTGAACACTTTCTAGAACAGATAAAAGCAACCGATTACTGCCTGCACCCTCCCGCCCGACTAGCATCACTTCTCTGGACGGTTCTGACCTAGAATACGTGGACAACTACAAATAGCTAGGTGTCTGGTTAGACTGTATATTCTCCTTCCAGACTCACGTTAACGGTGCGGCTCGGGGTTCCGCTAGCGGAACGTTTCGATAGCGCGAAATTCAAAATAAATTACACGAAATATTTAACTTTCATAAAATCACAAGTTTAATATACCAAATTAAAGCTTTACTTCTTGTTAATCCAGCCACCGTGTCAGAATTCAAAAAGGCTTTACGGCGAAAGCAAACCATGCGATTATCTGAGGACAGCACCCAGACAAGCACATAACAATCATAACCCGTCAATTCAACCCATCAGGCGCGACACACAACTCAGAAATAATTATATAATTCCAATATGTCCCATAAACATCACAAACAATCCTTTTGTTTGATTAATTCTGTAGTTATATCCCCAAAATGTCCATTTATTTGGCTCGTTTGATTCAGAAAAACACCGGTTCCAACTCGCCCAACATGACTACAAAATATCTAATAAATTAGCTGTAATCTTGTTCCAAACATTTCAAACATCTTTCCTAATCCAACTTTAGGTATTTTAAAACGTAAGTAATCGATACAATTTAAAGACAGAATAAATTGTTCAATACCGAATAAAATGAAAGTGGAGCGAGCGCCAGGTTGCGCGCCCAAACACAACAGTACACTAGACTCGAAAGTGGCATAGTTTAAAGTGTCTAGTGATACATGTATTACATAAAGATGGCAAGATGCAGTAGAAGGTATAGAGTACAGTATATTCATATGAGATGAGTAATGTAGGGTAAGTAAACATAAAAGTTGCATTGTTTAAAGTGGCTTGTGATACATTTTTACATCAATTTTTTCATTATTATAGAAGACAGAAGCTGCTTTTCAGTCTCTCTGTCCCAGATTTGATGATAGCGAGGTGAACAGGCAGTGGCTTGGGTGGTTGTTGTCCTTGATGATCTTTATGGCCTTCCTGTGACATCGGGTGGTGTAGGTGTCCTGGAGGGCAGGTAGTTTGCCCCCGGTGATGCGTTGTGCAGGCCTCACTACCCTCTGGAGACCCTTACGGTTGTGGGCAGAGCAGTTGCCGTACCAGGCGGTAATACAGCCCGACAGGATGCTCTCAATTGTGCATCCTACCAATCCTACCAATCCTCGACTTCGGCGATGTTATTTACAAAATAGCCTCCAATACCCTACTCAACAAATTGGATGTTGTCTATCACAGTGCAATCCGTTTTGTCACCACACTTATCTCCCTCACTAGCTTTAAGCACCAACTGTCAGAGCAGCTCACAGATTACTGCACCTGTACATAGCCAAAACAACTACCTCTTTCCCTACTGTATTTATTTTATTTATTTATTTATTTTGCTCCTTTGCACCCCATTATTTTTATTTCTACTTTGCATATTCTTCCACTGCAAATCTACCATTCCAGTGTTTTACTTGCTATATTGTATTTACTTTGCCACCATGGCCTTTTTTTTCCTTTACCTCCCTTATATCACCTCATTTGCTCACATCGTACATAGACTTGTTTATACTGTATTATTGAAAACGGAGTATCCTACCGATCCTCGACGTCATTTACAAAATAACCCTCAACACTCTACTCAGCAAACTGGATGTAGTCTATCCCAGTGGCATCCGTTTTGTCACTAAAGCCCCATACACTACCCGCCATTACCCGCTACCCGCCACTGCGTCCTGTATGCTCTCATTGGCTGGCCCTGAATACATATCCGTCGCCAAACCCACTGGCTCCAGGTCATCTATAAGTCTTTGCTAGGTAAAGCCCCGCCCACTGGTCACCATAGCAACACCCACCCGTAGCACACGCTCCAGCAGCTATATTTCACTGGTCATCCCCAAAGCCAACACTTCCTTTGGCCGCCTTTCCTTCCAGTTCTCTGCTGCCAATGACTGGAACGAACTGCAAATAAATCACTGAAGCTGCAGACTTTAAGCACCAGCTGTCAGAGCAGCTTACCGATCACTGAACCTGTACACAGCCAATCTGTAAATAGCCCACCCAACTACCTCATCCCCATATTATTATTTACCCTCTTGCTCTTTTTCACCCCAGTATCTCTACTTGCACATCATCTGCACATCTATCTCTCCTGTATTAATGTTAAATTGTCATTATTTTCACATCTACAGCCTATTTATGGCCTCCCCCTCCCTTATTGACCGTATGTTTGTTTATGTGTAACTCTGTGTTGTTGTTTGTGTCGCACTGCTTTGCTTTATCTTGGCCAGGTCGCTTGTTCTCAACTAGAACAAGTTAAATAAAGGTGAAATAAAATAAATACAAAAGGAAAATGTTAGAATCAGACTCTTATTGGATGAGCAGGTAGTCCATCGCACCTTAGAGAGAGAAGGAGAGGGAGAGTAGAGAAGGAGAGGGAGAGAGGGAGATACAGAGAGGGAGAGAAGAGAGTGAGGGAGAGAGAGGGAGAGAAGAGAGTGAGGGAGAGAGAGGGAAAGAGGGAGAGAGGGAAAGAGAGAGGGAGAGAGAGAGAAGGAGAGGGAGAGAGAAGGAGAGGGAGAGAGAAGGAGAGGGAGAAAGAGAGAGAAGGAGAGGGAGAGTGAGAAAGAGAGACAGAGAAGGAGAAAGAAAGAGGGAGGGAGAAAGAAGGAGAGGGAGAGAGGGAGAAGGAGAGGAAGAGAGAAAGAGATGGGGAGAGAGAGAAGGAGAGGGACAAAGAGAGAAAGAGAGGAGTGAGAGGAAGAGAGAGAAAGAGAGGGAGAAAGAGAGGGAGAGAGGGAGAGAGAAGGAGAGAGAGGAGAGGAAGAGAGAGACTTCAAAGTTTTTATAAAACGTTTATTTTAAACTAAGGTATTAACACCTTTTCAACAACATCTTATTCTAATTAATAAACATGAAAGAATCAACAATACATCATTTCCCTCCACAAAACAAAACGCTCCTTCATAAGCCCACTTCTCCTCAAACGGAGATCTTTTACAGCCGAGAAGAACTCAAAATCCACTTTTATTCTGGCTTTGACAAATCCTGTCACGTTCTGAACTTAGTTCCTTTGTCTTTGTTTTAAGTATGATCAGGGCGTGAGTTTGGGCGGGTTGTCTATGTTCCCGTTTGCTATGTTGTGTGTTTGCGTTTGGCCTGGTATGGTTCTCAATCAGAGGCAGGTGTCGTTAGTTGTCTCTGATTGAGAATCATACTTAGGCAGCCTTTTCCCACTTGTGTTTGGTGGGTTTATTTTCTGTTCTGTGTTTTCTGCACCTGTACAGGACTGTTATTTTGTATTTTAGTGTAATAAAGTAATAAACATCATGAACACACACACCACGCTGCGCATTGGTCTGATATTTCATACTCGTCATCAGACGACGAAGACAGCCGTGACAAATCCTTTAAAAACATGTATTACATCCTGCCCATATGCCATGTCTATTTTATGTTTCCTACTCAGAAAAATAGACATCTCAGCTTGTCCCAAAATAAAATAACAGTTGACATTTTCTTTTCCGTTGTTTACTATATTGAAACCCCCGAATAAAAACTGTTATTGAACATCTCCCCTACAGCTGTAAACAAAGACTCCAGTATTTCAGAGAGAGGCTTTATCCTCTCACACTCCATCAAACAGTGAGAAATGTTTCTCTTGTATTACATGAAGCCGTCTTCGTCTCCGACATCTGAGTTAATGACAGAAACAACAGCATTAACTGCTATGATGCCATGTATCACCCCCCATTACATATCACCAGTCCCCATCAACACCCCCCATTACATATCACCAGTCCCCATCAACACCCCCCATTACATATCACCAGTCCCCATCAACACCCCCATTACATATCACCAGTCCCCTGTACAGTGTTCTCCATGCTGGCTTTACCTTGTCATCAACACCCCCATTACATATCACCAGTCCCCATCAACACCCCCATTACATATCACCAGTCCCCATCAACACCCCCATTACATATCACCAGTCCCCTTCAACACCCCCATTACATATCACCAGTCCCCTGTACATTGTTCTCCATGCTGGCTTTACCTTGTCATCAACACCCCCCATTACATATCACCAGTCCCTGTACAGTGTTCTCCATGCTGGCTTTACCTTGTCATCAACACCCCCCATTACATATCACCAGTCCCCATCAACACCCCCCATTACATATCACCAGTCCCCATCAACACCCCCCATTACATATCACCAGTCCCCTGTACAGTGTTCTCCATGCTGGTTTTACCTTGTCATCAACACCCTCCATTACATATCACCAGTCCCCATCAACACCCCCCATTACATATCACCAGTCCCCATCAACACCCCCCATTACATATCACCAGTCCCCTGTACAGTGTTCTCCATGCTGGCTTTACCTTGTCATCAACACCCCCCATTACATATCACCAGTCCCCATCAACACCCCCCATTACATATCACCAGTCCCCATCAACACCCCCCATTACATATCACCAGTCCCCTGTACAGTGTTCTCCATGCTGGCTTTACCTTGTCATCAACACCCCCCATTACATATCACCAGTCCCCTGTACAGTGGTCTCCATGCTGGCTTTACCTTGTCATCAACACCCTCCATTACATATCACCAGTCCCCTGTACAGTGTTCTCCATGCTGGCTTTACCTTGTCATCAACACCCTCCATTACATATCACCAGTCCCCTGTACAGTGTTCTCCATGCTGGTTTTACCTTGTCATCAACACCCCCCATTACATATCACCAGTCCCCTGTACAGTGTTCTCCATGCTGGCTTTACCTTGTCATCAACACCCCCATTACATATCACCAGTCCCCTGTACAGTGTTCTCCATGCTGGCTTTACCTTGTCATCAACACCCTCCATTACATATCACCAGTCCCCTGTACAGTGTTCTCCATGCTGGCTTTACCTTGTCATCAACACCCTCCATTACATATCACCAGTCCCCTGTACAGTGTTCTCCATGCTGGCTTTACCTTGTCATCAAGGCCCAGTTTTACCCTCCAAGGAGTGTCTTTTCTATTTTTTCAATGTATCTTTATTTAAAACCTTGACACACCTCCTATGTAACTCCTCCCCATTCACCTCTTCCAACCAATTAAATCCACTAATAAAGCCTTTCTGCCTGATTCGGGGGCGTCTTCATCTTGTGTTTTTGTAGTAGCTCTTAATCCACTCCTCTGCTGACAGAGCCTTCCTGCAACTTCCTAGCAGTTGTCCGACAATCCATTCCGACCCCCCCCCCAAAATGTTCAGCCACCCCGTCCTCCATCCATTAATGTGGGCCCAGCCATGTCCATAATTAACTTCCTGAGGGTGATGATTTTGCCCTTCAACTTCTTGGAGAAATGTGAAACAGCTTCAGTTGTACAGTTCAGTCTTGTCCCAAACACCAGAGGTTCCTCCAGCAGCCGATGACTCAGCCTTCGTGTGTCTGTGTAACAGGGTTATATTGGCGATTCCCCTTGCCACTTCATTGTTAAGCCAATGGGTTTTTGGTTTTGGTTTTGTCTTGCCTTCACCTACTCGACATGGCATCTTATTGGCTGGTTTGCGTAGCTCCCTTACGAGGGAGGATGTTCCAGTTAGAATCGTCCCAGTGAACAAGCACCAAACCAGCGCTAAGTTGTTGGTTGCAAAGCACTGTACATCAAAAGTGATTTTTATACTCCCAAGTGATGATTTAAATGTACAATTGCTATCAATTTGTTTGTAAATGTTATTCAAACATAAGATGCAGCGTTTTTGGTGCATATTTGTTGTGCATTTTGTTGTAGAGAATTCCAGCTAATGCTAGTTAGCAACTTACTGTGTCTGGTGGGGGGGTTCGTATATATGTTGTACAGTGCGTGAGGGCAGAGTTGGATGGTGAGCCGTGCCTTGCATGACGTGCAGTTGTGCTGTTCCCATCAGAATAAATCTCCATGCCTGGTGCTACAAGTTGGAGTTCGTGTCGATGATCGATTGTACACAACGCAAGAAGAGTACTGCTACATCTGGACGACTTCATTATTCTCCAAACCCTAAGGAGGCCTCTGTCAAACGGAGGTACTCCCCATCCCTAGAAATCTGGCTTCTATCAACCAGAAATGAAGCCTTCTTTAAACCTAATCCCCCAACCTGCTGTACCACTGTTAATAACCTTCCGTCAACTACCTCTTCAACCTCAAAAACAAGAACTCTTTTGAGATAGCCACACCCCCCACTTTTTGAGTTTTTATGACCACAAACAACTGGCCACACCCCCCTCCACACTCCTGTTTCCACACAACTTCATTTTCCTTTACTGTGTATTTCTTGTAGAAAACGTATTATGTCACTTCCCTTTCCCTTAATTTTATTTAACCTTTATTTAACCAGGCAAGTCAGTTAAGAACAAATTCTTATTTTCAATGACGGCCTAGGAACAGTGGGTTAACTGCCTGTTCAGGGGCAAAACGACAGAGTTGTACCTTGTCAGCTCGGGGATCTGAACTTGCAACCTTTCGGTTACTAGTCCAACGCTCTAACCACTAGGCTACCCTGACGCCTCTACACTCTAACCACTAGGCTACCCTGACGCCTCTACACTCTAACCACTAGGCTACCCTGACGCCTCTACACTCTAACCACTAGGCTACCCTGACGCCTCTACACTCTAACCACTAGGCTACCCTGACGCCTCTACACTCTAACCACTAGACTACCTGCCCCCTCTACACTCTAACCACTAGGCTACCCTGACGCCTCTACACTCTAACCACTAGGCTACCCTGCCCCCTCTACACTCTAACCACTAGGCTACCTGCCCCCTCTACACTCTAACCACTAGGCTACCTGCCGCCTCTACACTCTAACCACTAGGCTACCCGGACGCCTCTACACTCTAACCACTAGGCTACCCTGACGCCTCTACACTCTAACCACTAGGCTACCCTGACGCCTCTACACTCTAACCACTAGGCTACCCTGCCGCCTCTACACTCTAACCACTAGGCTACCTGCCGCCTCTACACTCTAACCACTAGGCTACCCTGCCGCCTCTACACTCTAACCACTAGGCTACCTGCCGCCTCTACACTCTAACCACTAGGCTACCCTGACGCCTCTACACTCTAACCACTAGGCTACCCTGACGCCTCTACACTCTAACCACTAGGCTACCCTGCCGCCTCTACACTCTAACCACTAGGCTACCCTGCCGCGGCTATTTTTCCCCCCATCTCTCTCTTGCCCCATTTCTATTTAAAGAAGAAATGTTACAACTGCTCACGACTGGAAAGAAATACAGAGGAAGAAACAGAAAACACATCTCTTTACAGGGAGAAACAGAAAACACATCTCTTTACAGAGTTAAGTCTGTCAACTGAACTCTTTCATTTCCTTGAGAATTTACCTCACTCTCTCGACCACTTTCTTTAGTCTAGAAGTGTCTGGGCTCGTCTGACCACCACAGTACTAGTAACTACAGTACTATAAATGCTTGAGATTTTATGCTACCACACCCAATGCTAGCGCCCACTGCTAAACTACATACTTCCACCCAAACAACCTGCCGCAGCTGGAATCTTCACCCCATGCCGCTGACAAAGATTTTCAAACTCTACACCTCCACGAGGGGGCCATTACAACCAGACCCTCCCGCTGGTTCCTCCCTAGAGAGAAACAACCTCAAAGATACCACCACCCCTTATACATGCTTAGTGATAGTGAGACAATATACCCTTAAAACAACTCAACCTTTCAATATATATATATATATACATATTTATACACAATGAAACCCAACAGGGTGAAAATAATTCCAGTTGCTCCTGCTTCCCAACTCACTCCCAGCATGCACTCTGACGAGAGAGAGAGGAGAGAGGGTGGAGAGAGAGAGGGGGGAGAGAGAGAGGAGAGTGTGGAGAGAGAGAGAGTGTAGAGAGTGTGGAGAGAGAGAGGGGGAGAGAGAGAGAGGAGAGAGAGTGGAGAGAGAGAGAGTGGAGAGAGAGGGAGGGAGAGAAAGAGAGGGAGGGAGAGAAAGAGATAGAGGGAGAGAAAGAGAGAGAGGGAGAGAAAGAGAGAGAGGGAGAGAAAGAGAGGGAGGGAGAGAAAGAGAGAGAGGGAGAGAAAGAGAGAGAGGGAGAGAAAGAGAGGGAGGGAGAGAAAGAGAGGGAGGGAGAGAAAGAGAGGGAGGGAGAGAAAGAGAGGGAGAGAAAGAGAGAGAGGGAGAGAAAGAGAGAGAGGGAGAGAAAGAGAGGGAGGGAGAGAAAGAGAGGGAGGGAGAGAAAGAGAGGGAGAGAAAGAGAGGGAGAGAAAGAGAGGGTGAGAAAGAGAGGGAGGGAGAGAAAGAGAGGGAGAGATATACCATTTTCTAGCTCTGAGTCTCTACTTTTATCCAACGTAATAAACACAATTTCAAATGTTTATACATCAGACCGCATCGAGGTGGTCAGTCATATTTGTTCTTCTAAAGACATGTTGTGGTTTAAGATGTTTTCAAATCAAGACAGCAGGTGCAAAACCAGACACAAGCAGATGGATGACTTTACCTTGACTCTCAGGGTGTTCTGTTAAAGGTGCTCTGCGCTGAGACCCGATGGAACCAGGAGATTACAGTTTTTTTCAATTGCTAAACGACAGTGGGCACAACTGGAGTCACATGTGCAAAACTCTAACTACAGTCTGCACTACCAACAGTCACCTGAGCTAAACAGTTCACATCACCTGCAAAACTCATTCCAAGCAACACAACTCTTAACACATGGCTCAAAACACGCTCAGTGCAGCCAAACACTATGCACAACCCTCACTGAGATAACACACACTGTCACTCAGAACACACTGAGAGTAAAAACACTAGCATCAAACACCAATACAGAAAATACAAACTTTTCATCTTTACAGTTTGAACAATTTCAGTGACTTCATACAAAGTAATATTTTCTTCAAAGAAAAGAGTGACATTCTTTCACATGATTTATACATTTTTTAGAACATAACAATTCTTTAAGGTAAATGAAAATTAGCAGTTTGCTTCAATAGTCTGTAGTAATTTACGGAATTACAGTAATGAGAAAAAAGGTAGAAACTAAAAGTACATACTGTAATTCGAACAAATAATTGAGGGCTAATCCTGCCTCTCTCTAGCATCAGGCCACAGGTTTTCTTCAACATCACATCTAATGTTTTCTCTTGCCATGCACCTGGGGAAGAACCTTCTGGAGTGCCTTATCCATCCCTGGCAGTCCTCTGGACTGGCTTCCAAAAGAGACATTTGGTCATGGGGGTGGTGACCAAACACTTTCCACCTCCAGGCAGAGAAAAACTCCTCTATTGGGTTGAGGAAGGGTGAATATGCAGGCAGGTACAAAACCATAAATCTGTGATGTGCTGCAAACCAATCTGTGACAGCTGCAGAGTGGTGAAAAGCAACGTTATCGCAAACTATGACAAAAACTTGGGGGTTTCTTACTGGCTCCCCCTGTTCTGCTGGCACGAGCTGAGCATAGAGCTGTTCTAGGAAAGCTATAAGCCTTTCTGTGTTGTATGGGCTAATGAGTGGTGTGTTGAGAAGCAAACCATCATTGGCCATTGCAGCACACATGGTGATATTTCCCCCTTTGGCCTGGAACCTCCACAGTGGCCCTTTGACCTATAACATTCCTTCCTCTGCTCCGTGTTTTGGCAAGGTTAAATCCAGCTTCATCGATAAATACAAATGAATGTGGTCTTTCCAGTGCTTCCACCTCCATTATTCTCGGAAAAACAGTAAGTGCACAGTTTTACTGTAGAAATGCTAGTGTTTTTTTTACTGTAAATATTTTGTATAGCTGTGTACGTAACCTCAGACATCTTACCTGGACATATTGGTATCTTTGCTCTTTTACCGGTTCACTGTTTCTCTCGAACGGTACAGTGTATAACTGTTTCATTGTAACTTGGTGTTTCTTTAGGACTCGAGCAATAGTTGTTGTGCTGACAGAATTAACATTTTCAAATATATCATTATCAGCCAGCACTCTATCTTGAATCTCCCGCAGTTTTATTGCATTGTTGACAACAACCATGTCAACAATAGCATTTTCCTGCGCATCTGAAAATATTTTTTTCTTCCCCCTGTTGGGGGCAGCCTTTGGGTCCTGTTGTAAAAATATATTTTACAGTCAAACTTACTGTAATATATATCTGTGTAAATATTCTATAATTGCAATACAAAATAGATTCCTGTAATGTTTTCATTTACTGTAAGGATGTAACTCTCACCTGTTTGTATGATGGAAAATTCGCATTACAGATGCCACTGTGGATCTTTGCAGATTGGGTTGCACCCTCAACCCTGCCTCTCTCAATGAGAGACCATGGTTCACGACATGGTCTATAAGTGTAGCCCTTATTTCATCTGAAATAACAGCTCTTTGTCTTCCTTGTCTTCCTCCACGCATCCGCCCTCTCCCTGCCACCCTTCTCCCTCCACGAACCCATCTTCCTTGTTCCATTTCCAAAATGAGTCTTTCTGAGCTCTACCTATATATACTGTAATATGTGTGTGTGTTCACTAACAAGTCTAAAACAAGACACCTGCTTAGCCTTTCAGCTGAAATTGCAATCAGCAGTGTTTGAAAGGCACAAGGCTGAAATCTATTCCGTTTTGAATGTGTGGTTCACAGTTTTGACAGCAGTGTGTTAGCATTTGAACAAAGTGCTGTAAATCCACAGTGTTGTGCAGGTTGTGGTTAAAGTCATGGGATAAGTGTGTAGAGTTTTGAAAACTGTGTTCAAACAATGAAAAACGAACTAGAGTTTGGTCCACATGAACTGCTGCTGTGCAGACTGTAGTTAGAGATTTGCACATGTGACTCCAGTTGTGTCCACTGTCGTTTAGCAATCGAAAAAAACTGTAACAGATACACATAGAGATAGACAGGATGCTTATGGGCAGGGGACTGTGTGTGTTTATGTAAAACCAGTTCTGCAAAAAGTATCGCTTCCTACTGTTCCACTGGGTGTGTGTGTGTGTGTGTGTGTGTGTGTGTGTGTGTGTGCGTGTGTGTGTGTGTGTGTGAGAGAGAGTGTGTGTGTGTGTGTGTGTGTGTGTGTGTGTGTGTGTGTGTGTGTGTGTGTGTGTGTGTGTGAGAGAGTGTGTGTGTGTGTGTGTGTGTGTGTGTGTGTGTGTGTGTGTGTGTGTGTGTGTGTGTGTGTGTGTGTGTGTGTGTGTGTGTGTGTGAGAGAGAGAGAGAAAGAGAGAGAGAGCGAGGATAGAGATAGAGATGAAGGTAGAGAGAGGGCTAGTGATCTAAAGTTTGACACAGAAAGTTTGACACAGCTGGAGGGAGTAGACACTACTGCTCCTGTATAAATATTTACTGAGTAATTATGCCAGCAGTGGACCAGTAACTGAAAGGTTGCTGGATCAAATCCCAGTGATGACAAGGTAAAATTGGTCGTTCTGCCCCTGAACAAGGCAGTTAACCCCACTGTACCTCTGAACAAGGCAGTTAACCCATTGTTCCCCTGAACAAGTCAGTTAACCCACTGTTCCCCTGAACAAGGCAGTTAACCCCACTGTTTCCCTGAACAAAGCAGTTAACCCACTGTTCCTAGACCAGGTAACCCACTGTTCCTAGGCCAGTTAACCCCACTGTTCCTAGGCCAGTTAACCCACTGTTCCTAGACCAGTTAACCCACTGTTCCTAGACCAGTTAACCCACTGTTCCTAGGCCAGTTAACCCACTGTTCCTAGACCAGTTAACCCACTGTTCCTAGGCCAGTTAACCCACTGTTCCTAGACCAGTTAACCCACTGTTCCTAGGCCAGTTAACCCACTGTTCCTAGACCAGTTAACCCCACTGTTCCTAGACCAGTTAACCCCACTGTTCCTAGGCCAGTTAACCCACTGTTCCCCTGAACAAGGCAGTTAACCCACTGTTCCCCTGAACAAGGCAGTTAACTCACTGTTCCTAGACCAGTTAACCCCACTGTTCCCCTGAACTAGGCCAGTTAACCCACTGTTCCCCTGAACAAGGCAGTTAACATTTACATTTACATTTAAGTCATTTAGCAGACGCTCTTATCCAGAGCGACTTACAAATTGGTGAATTCACCTTCTGACATCCAGTGGAACAGCCACTTTACAATAGTGCATCTAAATCATTAAGGGGGGGGGGGGGGGTGGTGAGAAGGATTACTTATCTTATCCTAGGTATTCCTTGAAGAGGTGGGGTTTCAGGTGTCTCCTGAGTTAACCCACTGTTCCCCTGAACAAGGCAGTTAACACACTGTTCCTAGACCAGTTAACCCCACTGTTCCTAGGCTAGTTAACCCACTGTTCCTAGACCAGTTAGCCCCACTGTTCCTAGACCAGTTAACCCCACTGTTCCTAGACCAGTTAACCCCACTGTTCCTAGACCAGTTAACCCCACTGTTCCTAGGCCAGTTAGCCCCACTGTTCCATGACCAGTTAACCCAACTGTTCTTAGACCAGTTAACCCACTGTTCCTAGGCCAGTTAGCCCCACTGTTCCATGACCAGTTAACCCCACTGTTCCTAGGCCAGATAACCCACTGTTCCTAGACCAGTTAACCCCACTGTTCCTAGACCAGTTAACCCACTGTTCCTAGACCAGTTAACCCACTGTTCCTAGACCAGTTAACCCACTGTTCCTAGACCAGTTAACCCACTGTTCCTAGGCCAGTTAGCCCCACTGTTCCATGACCAGTTAACCCCACTGTTCCTAGACCAGTTAACCCACTGTTCCTAGACCAGTTAACCCACTGTTCCTAGGCCAGTTAACCCACTGTTCCTAGACCAGTTAACCCCACTGTTCCTAGACCAGTTAACCCCACTGTTCCTAGGCCAGTTAACCCACTGTTCCCCTGAACAAGGCAGTTAACCCACTGTTCCCCTGAACAAGGCAGTTAACTCACTGTTCCTAGACCAGTTAACCCCACTGTTCCCCTGAACTAGGCCAGTTAACCCACTGTTCCCCTGAACAAGGCAGTTAACCCACTGTTCCCCTGAACAAGGCAGTTAACCCACTGTTCCTAGACCAGTTAACCCCACTGTTCCCCTGAACAAGGCAGTTAACCCCACTGTTCCTAGGCCAGTTAACCCACTGTTCCTAGACCAGTTAACCCCACTGTTCCTAGACCAGTTAACCCACTGTTCCTAGGCCAGTTAGCCCCACTGTTCCATGACCAGTTAACCCCACTGTTCCTAGACCAGTTAACCCACTGTTCTTAGGCCAGTTAGCCCCACTGTTCCATGACCAGTTAACCCCACTGTTCCTAGGCCAGTTAACCCACTGTTCCTAGGCCAGTTAGCCCCACTGTTCCATGACCAGTTAACCCCACTGTTCCTAGACCAGTTAACCCACTGTTCCTAGACCAGTTAACCCCACTGTTCCTAGGCCAGTTAACCCACTGTTCCCCTGAACAAGGCAGTTAACCCACTGTTCCCCTGAACAAGGCAGTTAACTCACTGTTCCTAGACCAGTTAACCCCACTGTTCCCCTGAACTAGGCCAGTTAACCCACTGTTCCCCTGAACAAGGCAGTTAACCCACTGTTCCCCTGAACAAGGCAGTTAACCCACTGTTCCTAGACCAGTTAACCCCACTGTTCCCCTGAACAAGGCAGTTAACCACTGTTCCCCTGAACAAGGCAGTTAACCCACTGTTCCTAGACCAGTTAACCCCACTGTTCCCCTGAACAAGGCAGTTAACCCCACTGTTCCTAGGCCAGTTAACCCACTGTTCCTAGACCAGTTAACCCCACTGTTCCTAGACCAGTTAACCCACTGTTCCTAGGCCAGTTAGCCCCACTGTTCCATGACCAGTTAACCCCCCTGTTCCTAGGCCAGTTAACCCACTGTTCCTAGGCCAGTTAGCCCCACTGTTCCATGACCAGTTAACCCCACTGTTCCTAGACCAGTTAACCCACTGTTCCTAGACCAGTTAACCCCACTGTTCCTAGGCCAGTTAACCCACTGTTCCCCTGAACAAGGCAGTTAACCCACTGTTCCCCTGAACAAGGCAGTTAACTCACTGTTCCTAGACCAGTTAACCCCACTGTTCCCCTGAACTAGGCCAGTTAACCAACTGTTCCCCTGAACAAGGCAGTTAACCCACTGTTCCTAGACCAGTTAACCCCACTGTTCCCCTGAACAAGGCAGTTAACCCCACTGTTCCTAGGCCAGTTAACCCACTGTTCCTAGACCAGTTAACCCCACTGTTCCTAGACCAGTTAACCCACTGTTCCTAGGCCAGTTAGCCCCACTGTTCCATGACCAGTTAACCCACTGTTCCTAGACCAGTTAACCCCACTGTTCCCCTGAACAAGGCAGTTAACCCCACTGTTCCTAGGCCAGTTAACCCACTGTTCCCCTGAACAAGGCAGTTAACCCACTGTTCCCCTGAACAAGGCAGTTAACTCACTGTTCCTAGACCAGTTAACCCCACTGTTCCCCTGAACTAGGCCAGTTAACCAACTGTTCCCCTGAACAAGGCAGTTAACCCACTGTTCCTAGACCAGTTAACCCCACTGTTCCCCTGAACAAGGCAGTTAACCCCACTGTTCCTAGGCCAGTTAACCCACTGTTCCTAGACCAGTTAACCCCACTGTTCCTAGACCAGTTAACCCACTGTTCCTAGGCCAGTTAGCCCCACTGTTCCATGACCAGTTAACCCACTGTTCCTAGACCAGTTAACCCCACTGTTCCCCTGAACAAGGCAGTTAACCCCACTGTTCCTAGGCCAGTTAACCCACTGTTCCTAGACCAGTTAACCCACTGTTCCTAGACCAGTTAACCCACTGTTCCTAGACCAGTTAACCCACTGTTCCTAGGCCAGTTAACCCACTGTTCCTAGGCCAGTTAACCCACTGTTCCTAGACCAGTTAACCCACTGTTCCTAGACCAGTTAACCCACTGTTCCTAGACCAGTTAACCCATTGTTCCTAGACCAGTTAACCCACTGTCCATAGGCCAGTTAACCCACTGTCCATAGGCCAGTTAACCCCACTGTTCCCCTGTAGACCGTCATTGTAAGTAAGAACATTTTCTTAAACTGACTTGTCTAGTTAAATAAATGTTAAATAAAGGTTAAATACAGGTTAAATAAAGGTTAAATACAGGTCAATTTTTTTTTTTAAATCTCCCCTATCTCTCATGCTCTCTAACTCTCTCCTTGCCCTCTCTCTCTACATACCCCTCTCTTTTCCTCTCTCTATCAATTCAATTTCAATTCAAATGCATGGGAAACACATGTTTACATTGCCAAAGCAAGTGAATTAGATACTAAACAAAGTTAAATAAATAATTTTAATAACAGTAAAAATGTTCTTCTCCTGCTCCTGCTCTTTCTCCTGTAGATGTTGTCTCACTACAATCCAGAGTGCAGATATGTCTCTCTCCAAGTCCAGCTCACCGGGTCTGGGGTGATATGCCTCTCTCCACCTCCAGCTCTCCGGGTCTGGGGTGATATGTCTCTCTCCACCTCTCCAGGTCTCTGGGTCTGGGGTGATATGTCTCTCTCCAAGTCCAGCTCTCTGGGTCTGGGGTGATATGTCTCTCTCTACCTCCAGCTCTCTGGGTCTGGGGTGATATGTCTCTCTCTACCTCCAGCTCTCTGGGTCTGGAGTGATATGTCTCTCTCTACCTCCAGCTCTCTGGGTCTGGGGTGATATGCCTCTCTCCACCTCCAGCTCTCTGGGTCTGGGGTGATATGTCTCTCTCTACCTCCAGCTCTCTGGGTCTGGGGTGATATGTCTCTCTCTACCTCCAGCTCTCTGGGTCTGGGGTGATATGTCTCTCTCTACCTCCAGCTCTCTGGGTCTGGGGTGATATGTCTCTCTCTACCTCCAGCTCTCTGGGTCTGGGGTGATATGTCTCTCTCCACCTCCAGCTCTCTGGGTCTGGGGTGATATGTCTCTCTCCACCTCCAGCTCTCTGGGTCTGGGGTGATATGTCTCTCTCTACCTCCAGCTCTCCGGGTCTGGGGTGATATGTCTCTCTCTACCTCCAGCTCTCTGGGTCTGGGGTGATATGTCTCTCTCCACCTCCAGCTCTCTGGGTCTGGGGTGATATGTCTCTCTCTACCTCCAGCTCTCTGGGTCTGGGGTGATATGTCTCTCTCTACCTCCAGCTCTCTGGGTCTGGGGTGATATGTCTCTCTCTACCTCCAGCTCTCTGGGTCTGGGGTGATATGTCTCTCTCCACCTCCAGCTCTCTGGGTCTGGGGTGATATGTCTCTCTCCACCTCCAGCTCTCTGGGTCTGGGGTGATATGTCTCTCTCTACCTCCAGCTCTCTGGGTCTGGGGTGATATGTCTCTCTCTACCTCCAGCTCTCTTTGTCTGGGGTGATATGTCTCTCTCCACCTCCAGCTCTCTGGGTCTGGGGTGATATGTCTCTCTCTACCTCCAGCTCTCTGGGTCTGGGGTGATATGTCTCTCTCTACCTCCAGCTCTCTGGGTCTGGGGTGATATGTTTCTCTCCACCTCCAGCTCTCTGGGTCTGGGGTGATATGTCTCTCTCCACCTCCTGCTCTCTGGGTCTGGGGTGATATGTCTCTCTCTACCTCCAGCTCTCTGGGTCTGGGGTGATATGTCTCTCTCTACCTCCAGCTCTCCAGGTCTGGGGTGATATGTCTCTCTCCACCTCTCCAGGTCTGGGGTGATATGTCTCTCTCTACCTCCAGCTCTCTGGGTCTGGGGTGATATGTCTCTCTCCACCTCTCCAGGTCTGGGGTGATATGTCTCTCTCTACCTCCAGCTCTCTGGGTCTGGGGTGATATGTCTCTCTCCACCTCCAGCTCTCTGGGTCTGGAGTGATATGTCTCTCTCCACCTCCAGCTCTCTGGGTCTGGGGTGATATGTCTCTCTCTACCTCCAGCTCTCTGGGTCTGGGGTGATATGTCTCTCTCTACCTCCAGCTCTCTGGGTCTGGGGTGATATGTCTCTCTCTACCTCCAGCTCTCTGGGTCTGGGGTGATATGTCTCTCTCCACCTCCAGCTCTCTGGGTCTGGGGTGATATGTCTCTCTCCACCTCCAGCTCTCCGGGTCTGGGGTGATATGTCTCTCTACCTCCAGCTCTCTGGGTCTGGGTTGATATGTCTCTCTCCACCTCCAGCTCTCTGGGTCTGGGGTGATATGTCTCTCTCCACGTCCAGCTCTCTGGGTCTGGGGTGATATGTCTCTCTCTACCTCCAGCTCTCTGGGTCTGGGGTGATATGTCTCTCTCCACCTCCACCTCTCCAGGTCTGGGGTGATATGCCTCTCTCCACCTCCAGCTCTCTGGGTCTGGGGTGATATGTCTCTCTCTACCTCCAGCTCTCTGGGTCTGGGGTGATATGTCTCTCTCCACCTCCAGCTCTCTGGGTCTGGGGTGATATGTCTCTCTCCACCTCTCCAGGTCTGGGGTGATATGTCTCTCTCTACCTCCAGCTCTCTGGGTCTGGGGTGATATGTCTCTCTCCACCTCCAGCTCTCTGGGTCTGGGGTGATATGTCTCTCTCCACCTCCAGCTCTCTGGGTCTGGGGTGATATGTCTCTCTCTACCTCCAGCTCTCTGGGTCTGGGGTGATATGTCTCTCTCCACCTCCAGCTCTCTGGGTCTGGGGTGATATGTCTCTCTCTACCTCCAGGTCTCTGGGTCTGGGGTGATATGTCTCTCTCTACCTCCAGCTCTCCGGGTCTGGGGTGATATGTCTCTCTCCACCTCCAGCTCTCTGGGTCTGGGGTGATATGTCTCTCTCCACCTCTCCAGGTCTGGGGTGATATGTCTCCCTCTACCTCCAGCTCTCTGGGTCTGGGGTGATATGTCTCTCTCTACCTCCAGCTCCCTGGGTCTGGGGTGATATGTCTCTCTCTACCTCCAGCTCTCTGGGTCTGGGGTGATATGTCTCTCTCTACCTCCAGCTCTCTGGGTCTGGGGTGATATGTCTCTCTCTACCTCCAGCTCTCTGGGTCTGGGGTGATATGTCTCTCTCCACCTCCAGCTCTCTGGGTCTGGGGTGATATGTCTCTCTCTACCTCCAGGTCTCTGGGTCTGGGGTGATATGTCTCTCTCTACCTCCAGCTCTCTGGGTCTGGGGTGATATGTCTCTCTCCACCTCCAGCTCTCTGGGTCTGGGGTGATATGTCTCTCTCTACCTCCAGCTCTCTGGGTCTGGGGTGATATGTCTCTCTCCAGCTCTCTGGGTCTGGGGTGATATGTCTCTCTCTACCTCCAGCTCTCTGGGTCTGGGGTGATATGTCTCTCTCTACCTCCAGCTCTCTGGGTCTGGGGTGATATGTCTCTCTCTACCTCCAGCTCTCTGGGTCTGGGGTGATATGTCTCTCTCCACCTCCAGCTCTCTGGGTCTGGGGTGATATGTCTCTCTCCACCTCCAGCTCTCCGGGTCTGAGGTGATATGTCTCTCTCTACCTCCAGCTCTCTGGGTCTGGGTTGATATGTCTCTCTCCACCTCCAGCTCTCTGGGTCTGGGGTGATATGTCTCTCTCCACGTCCAGCTCTCTGGGTCTGGGGTGATATGTCTCTCTCTACCTCCAGCTCTCTGGGTCTGGGGTGATATGTCTCTCTCCACCTCCACCTCTCCAGGTCTGGGGTGATATGCCTCTCTCCACCTCCAGCTCTCTGGGTCTGGGGTGATATGTCTCTCTCTACCTCCAGCTCTCTGGGTCTGGGGTGATATGTCTCTCTCTACCTCCAGCTCCCTGGGTCTGGGGTGATATGTCTCTCTCTACCTCCAGCTCTCTGGGTCTGGGGTGATATGTCTCTCTCTACCTCCAGCTCTCTGGGTCTGGGGTGATATGTCTCTCTCTACCTCCAGCTCTCTGGGTCTGGGGTGATATGTCTCTCTCCACCTCCAGCTCTCTGGGTCTGGGGTGATATGTCTCTCTCTACCTCCAGCTCTCTGGGTCTGGGGTGATATGTCTCTCTCCAGCTCTCTGGGTCTGGGGTGATATGTCTCTCTCTACCTCCAGCTCTCTGGGTCTGGGGTGATATGTCTCTCTCTACCTCCAGCTCTCTGGGTCTGGGGTGATATGTCTCTCTCCACCTCCAACTCTCTGGGTCTGGGGTGATATGTCTCTCTCTACCTCCAGCTCTCTGGGTCTGGGGTGATATGTCTCTCTCTACCTCCAGCTCTCTGGGTCTGGGGTGATATGTCTCTCTCTACCTCCAGCTCTCTGGGTCTGGGGTGATATGTCTCTCTCCACCTCCAGCTCTCTGGGTCTGGGTGATATGTCTCTCTCTACCTCCAGCTCTCTGGGTCTGGGGTGATATGTCTCTCTCTACCTCCAGCTCTCTGGGTCTGGGGTGATATGTCTCTCTCTACCTCCAGCTCTCTGGGTCTGGGGTGATATGTCTCTCTCCACCTCCAGCTCTCCGGGTCTGGGGTGATATGTCTCTCTCCACCTCTCCAGGTCTGGGGTGATATGTCTCTCTCTCCACCTCCAGCTCTCTGGGTCTGGGGTGATATGTCTCTCTCCACCTCCAGCTCTCCGGGTCTGGGGTGATATGTCTCTCTCCACCTCCAGCTCTCCGGGTCTGGGGTGATATGTCTCTCTCCACCTCCAGCTCTCTGGGTCTGGGGTGATATGTCTCTCTCTACCTCCAGCTCTCTGGGTCTGGTGTGATATGTCTCTCTCTACCTCCAGCTCTCTGGGTCTGGGGTGATATGTCTCTCTCTACCTCCAGCTCCCTGGGTCTGGAGTGATATGTCTCTCTCCACATCCAGCTCTCTGGGTCTGGGGTGATATGTCTCTCTCTACCTCCAGCTCTCTGGGTCTGGAGTGATATGTCTCTCTCCACCTCTCCAGGTCTGGGGTGATATGTCTCTTTCCACCTCCACCTCGCCGGGTCTGGGGTGATATGTCTCTCTCTCCCTCCAGCTCTCTGGGTCTGGGGTGATATGTCTCTCTCTACCTCCAGCTCTCTGGGTCTGGGGTGATATGTCTCTCTCTACCTCCAGCTCTCTGGGTCTGGGGTGATATGTCTCTCTCTACCTCCAGCTAACCTGGGTCTGGAGTGATATGTCTCTCTCCACATCCAGCTCTCTGGGTCTGGGGTGATATGTCTCTCTCTACCTCCAGCTCTCTGGGTCTGGAGTGATATGTCTCTCTCCACCTCTCCAGGTCTGGGGTGATATGTCTCTTTCCACCTCCACCTCGCCGGGTCTGGGGTGATATGTCTCTCTCTCCCTCCAGCTCTCTGGGTCTGGGGTGATATGTCTCTCTCTACCTCCAGCTCTCTGGGTCTGGGGTGATATGTCTCTCTCTACCTCCAGCTCTCTGGGTCTGGGGTGATATGTCTCTCTCTACCTCCAGCTCTCTGGGTCTGGGGTGATATGTCTCTCTCCACCTCCAGCTCTCTGGGTCTGGTGTGATATGTCTCTCTCCACCTCCAGCTCTCTGGGTCTGGGGTGATATGTCTCTCTCCACCTCCAGCTCTCTGGGTCTGGGGTGATATGTCTCTCTCCACCTCCAGCTCTCCGGGTCTGGGGTGATATGTCTCTCTCCACCTCTCCAGGTCTGGGGTGATATGTCTCTCTCCAGCTCTCTGGGTCTGGGGTGATATGTCTCTCTCCACCTCCAGCTCTCTGGGTCTGGGGTGATATGTCTCTCTCCACCTCCAGCTCTCCGGGTCTGGGGTGATATGTCTCTCTCCACCTCCAGCTCTCCGGGTCTGGGGTGATATGTCTCTCTCCACCTCCAGCTCTCTGGGTCTGGGGTGATATGTCTCTCTCTACCTCCAGCTCTCTGGGTCTGGGGTGATATGTCTCTCTCTACCTCCAGCTCTCTGGGTCTGGGGTGATATGTCTCTCTCTACCTCCAGCTCTCTGGGTCTGGGGTGATATGTCTCTCTCTACCTCCAGCTCTCTGGGTCTGGGGTGATATGTCTCTCTCTACCTCCAGCTCTCTGGGTCTGGGGTGATATGTCTCTCTCTACCTCCAGCTCTCTGGGTCTGGGGTGATATGTCTCTCTCCACCTCCAGCTCTCTGGGTCTGGGGTGATATGTCTCTCTCCACCTCCAGCTCTCTGGGTCTGGGGTGATATGTCTCTCTCTACCTCCAGCTCTCTGGGTCTGGGGTGATATGTCTCTCTCTACCTCCAGCTCTCTGGGTCTGGGGTGATATGTCTCTCTCTACCTCCAGCTCCCTGGGTCTGGAGTGATATGTCTCTCTCCACATCCAGCTCTCTGGGTCTGGGGTGATATGTCTCTCTCTACCTCCAGCTCTCTGGGTCTGGAGTGATATGTCTCTCTCCACCTCTCCAGGTCTGGGGTGATATGTCTCTTTCCACCTCCACCTCGCCGGGTCTGGGGTGATATGTCTCTCTCTCCCTCCAGCTCTCTGGGTCTGGGGTGATATGTCTCTCTCTACCTCCAGCTCTCTGGGTCTGGGGTGATATGTCTCTCTCTACCTCCAGCTCTCTGGGTCTGGGGTGATATGTCTCTCTCTACCTCCAGCTCCCTGGGTCTGGAGTGATATGTCTCTCTCCACATCCAGCTCTCTGGGTCTGGGGTGATACGTCTCTCTCTACCTCCAGCTCTCTGGGTCTGGAGTGATATGTCTCTCTCCACCTCTCCAGGTCTGGGGTGATATGTCTCTCTCCACCTCCAGCTCTCTGGGTCTGGGGTGATATGTCTCTCTCTACCTCCAGCTCTCTGGGTCTGGGGTGATATGTCTCTCTCTACCTCCAGCTCTCTGGGTCTGGGGTGATATGTCTCTCTCTACCTCCAGCTCTCTGGGTCTGGGGTGATATGTCTCTCTCTACCTCCAGCTCTCTGGGTCTGGGGTGATATGTCTCTCTCTACCTCCAGCTCTCTGGGTCTGGGGTGATATGTCTCTCTCTACCTCCAGCTCTCTGGGTCTGGGGTGATATGTCTCTCTCCACCTCCAGCTCTCTGGGTCTGGGGTGATATGTCTCTCTCCACCTCCAGCTCTCTGGGTCTGGGGTGATATGTCTCTCTCTACCTCCAGCTCTCTGGGTCTGGGGTGATATGTCTCTCTCTACCTCCAGCTCTCTGGGTCTGGGGTGATATGTCTCTCTCTACCTCCAGCTCCCTGGGTCTGGAGTGATATGTCTCTCTCCACATCCAGCTCTCTGGGTCTGGGGTGATATGTCTCTCTCTACCTCCAGCTCTCTGGGTCTGGAGTGATATGTCTCTCTCCACCTCTCCAGGTCTGGGGTGATATGTCTCTTTCCACCTCCACCTCGCCGGGTCTGGGGTGATATGTCTCTCTCTCCTCCAGCTCTCTGGGTCTGGGGTGATATGTCTCTCTCTACCTCCAGCTCTCTGGGTCTGGGGTGATATGTCTCTCTCTACCTCCAGCTCTCTGGGTCTGGGGTGATATGTCTCTCTCTACCTCCAGCTCCCTGGGTCTGGAGTGATATGTCTCTCTCCACATCCAGCTCTCTGGGTCTGGGGTGATATGTCTCTCTCTACCTCCAGCTCTCTGGGTCTGGAGTGATATGTCTCTCTCCACCTCTCCAGGTCTGGGGTGATATGTCTCTCTCCACCTCCAGCAATCTGGGTCTGGGGTGATATGTCTCTCTCCACCTCCAGCTCTCTGGGTCTGGGGTGATATGTCTCTCTCCACCTCCAGCTCCCTGGGTCTGGAGTGATATGTCTCTCTCCACCTCCAGCTCTCTGGGTCTGGGGTGATATGTCTCTCTCCACCTCCAGCTCTCTGGGTCTGGGGTGATATGTCTCTCTCCACCTCCAGCTCCCTGGGTCTGGAGTGATATGTCTCTCTCCACCTCCAGCTCTCTGGGTCTGGGGTGATATGTCTCTCTCCACCTCCAGCTCCCTGGGTCTGGGGTGATATGTCTCTCTCCACCTCCAGCTCTCTGGGTCTGGGGTGATATGTCTCTCCCTACCTCCAGCTCTCTGGGTCTGGGGTGATATGTCTCTCTCCACGTCCAGCTCTCTGGGTCTGGGGTGATATGTCTCTCTCTACCTCCAGCTCTCTGGGTCTGGGGTGATATGTCTCTCTCCACCTCCAGCTCTCTGGGTCTGGGGTGATATGTCTCTCTCCACCTCCAGCTCTCTGGGTCTGGGGTGATATGTCTCTCTCCACCTCCAGCTCTCTGGGTCTGGGGTGATATGTCTCTCTCCACCTCCAGCTCTCTGGGTCTGGGGTGATATGTCTCTCTCTACCTCCAGCTCTCTGGGTCTGGGGTGATTTGCCTCTCTCTACCTCCAGCTCTCTGGGTCTGGGGTGATATGTCTCTCTCCACCTCCAGCTCTCTGGGTCTGGGGTGATATGTCTCTCTCCACCTCCAGCTCTCTGGGTCTGGGGTGATATGTCTCTCTCTACCTCCAGCTCTCTGGGTCTGGGGTGATATGTCTCTCTCTACCTCCAGCTCACCGGGTCTGGGGTGATATGTCTCTCTCCACCTCTCCAGGTATGGGGTGATATGTCTCTCTCTACCTCCAGCTCTCTGGGTCTGGGGTGATATGTCTCTCTCCACCTCTCCAGGTCTGGGGTGATATGTCTCTCTCTACCTCCAGCTCTCTGGGTCTGGGGTGATATGTCTCTCTCCACATCCAGCTCTCTGGGTCTGGGGTGATATGTCTCTCTCTACCTCCAGCTCTCTGGGTCTGGGGTGATATGTCTCTCTCCACCTCCAGCTCTCTGGGTCTGGGTGATATGTCTCTCTCTACCTCCAGCTCTCTGGGTCTGGGGTGATATGTCTCTCTCTACCTCCAGCTCTCTGGGTCTGGGGTGATATGTCTCTCTCTACCTCCAGCTCTCTGGGTCTGGGGTGATATGTCTCTCTCCACCTCCAGCTCTCCGGGTCTGGGGTGATATGTCTCTCTCCACCTCTCCAGGTCTGGGGTGATATGTCTCTCTCTCCACCTCCAGCTCTCTGGGTCTGGGGTGATATGTCTCTCTCCACCTCCAGCTCTCCGGGTCTGGGGTGATATGTCTCTCTCCACCTCCAGCTCTCCGGGTCTGGGGTGATATGTCTCTCTCCACCTCTCCAGGTCTGGGGTGATATGTCTCTCTCCAGCTCTCTGGGTCTGGGGTGATATGTCTCTCTCCACCTCCAGCTCTCTGGGTCTGGGGTGATATGTCTCTCCACCTCCAGCTCTCCGGGTCTGGGGTGATATGTCTCTCTCCACCTCCAGCTCTCCGGGTCTGGGGTGATATGTCTCTCTCCACCTCCAGCTCTCTGGGTCTGGGGTGATATGTCTCTCTCTACCTCCAGCTCTCTGGGTCTGGGGTGATATGTCTCTCTCTACCTCCAGCTCTCTGGGTCTGGGGTGATATGTCTCTCTCTACCTCCAGCTCTCTGGGTCTGGGGTGATATGTCTCTCTCTACCTCCAGCTCTCTGGGTCTGGGGTGATATGTCTCTCTCTACCTCCAGCTCTCTGGGTCTGGGGTGATATGTCTCTCTACCTCCAGCTCTCTGGGTCTGGGGTGATATGTCTCTCTCCACCTCCAGCTCTCTGGGTCTGGGGTGATATGTCTCTCTCCACCTCCAGCTCTCTGGGTCTGGGGTGATATGTCTCTCTCTACCTCCAGCTCTCTGTGTCTGGGGTGATATGTCTCTCTCTACCTCCAGCTCTCTGGGTCTGGGGTGATATGTCTCTCTCTACCTCCAGCTCCCTGGGTCTGGAGTGATATGTCTCTCTCCACATCCAGCTCTCTGGGTCTGGGGTGATATGTCTCTCTCTACCTCCAGCTCTCTGGGTCTGGGGTGATATGTCTCTCTCCACCTCCAGCTCTCTGGGTCTGGGGTGATATGTCTCTCTCTACCTCCAGCTCTCTGGGTCTGGGGTGATATGTCTCTCTCCACCTCTCCAGGTCTGGGGTGATATGTCTCTTTCCACCTCCACCTCGCCGGGTCTGGGGTGATATGTCTCTCTCTCCCTCCAGCTCTCTGGGTCTGGGGTGATATGTCTCTCTCTACCTCCAGCTCTCTGGGTCTGGGGTGATATGTCTCTCTCTACCTCCAGCTCTCTGGGTCTGGGGTGATATGTCTCTCTCTACCTCCAGCTCCCTGGGTCTGGAGTGATATGTCTCTCTCCACATCCAGCTCTCTGGGTCTGGGGTGATATGTCTCTCTCTACCTCCAGCTCTGGGTCTGGAGTGATATGTCTCTCTCCACCTCTCCAGGTCTGGGGTGATATGTCTCTTTCCACCTCCACCTCGCCGGGTCTGGGGTGATATGTCTCTCTCTCCCTCCAGCTCTCTGGGTCTGGGGTGATATGTCTCTCTCTACCTCCAGCTCTCTGGGTCTGGGGTGATATGTCTCTCTCCACCTCCAGCTCTCTGGGTCTGGGGTGATATGTCTCTCTCCACCTCCAGCTCTCTGGGTCTGGGGTGATATGTCTCTCTCTACCTCCAGCTCTCTGGGTCTGGGGTGATATGTCTCTCTCTACCTCCAGCTCTCTGGGTCTGGGGTGATATGTCTCTCTCTACCTCCAGCTCCCTGGGTCTGGAGTGATATGTCTCTCTCCACATCCAGCTCTCTGGGTCTGGGGTGATATGTCTCTCTCTACCTCCAGCTCTCTGGGTCTGGGGTGATATGTCTCTCTCCACCTCCAGCTCTCTGGGTCTGGGGTGATATGTCTCTCTCTACCTCCAGCTCTCTGGGTCTGGAGTGATATGTCTCTCTCCACCTCTCCAGGTCTGGGGTGATATGTCTCTTTCCACCTCCACCTCGCCGGGTCAGGGGTGATATGTCTCTCTCTCCCTCCAGCTCTCTGGGTCTGGGGTGATATGTCTCTCTCTACCTCCAGCTCTCTGGGTCTGGGGTGATATGTCTCTCTCTACCTCCATCTCTCTGGGTCTGGGGTGATATGTCTCTCTCTACCTCCAGCTCCCTGGGCCTGGAGTGATATGTCTCTCTCCACATCCAGCTCTCTGGGTCTGGGGTGATATGTCTCTCTCTACCTCCAGCTCTCTGGGTCTGGAGTGATATGTCTCTCTCCACCTCTCCAGGTCTGGGGTGATATGTCTCTTTCCACCTCCACTCGCCGGGTCTGGGGTGATATGTCTCTCTCCCTCCAGCTCTCTGGGTCTGGGGTGATATGTCTCTCTCTACCTCCAGCTCTCTGGGTCTGGGGTGATATGTCTCTCTCTACCTCCAGCTCTCTGGGTCTGGGGTGATATGTCTCTCTCTACCTCCAGCTCTCTGGGTCTGGGGTGATATGTCTCTCTCCACCTCCAGCTCTCTGGGTCTGGTGTGATATGTCTCTCTCCACCTCCAGCTCTCTGGGTCTGGGGTGATATGTCTCTCTCCACCTCCAGCTCTCTGGGTCTGGGGTGATATGTCTCTCTCTACCTCCAGCTCTCTGGGTCTGGGTTGATATGTCTCTCTCTACCTCCAGCTCTCTGGGTCTGGGGTGATATGTCTCTCTCCACCTCCAGCAATCTGGGTCTGTGGTGATATGTCTCTCTCCACCTCCAGCTCTCTGGGTCTGGGGTGATATGTCTCTCTCCACCTCCAGCTCCCTGGGTCTGGAGTGATATGTCTCTCTCCACCTCCAGCTCTCTGGGTCTGGGGTGATATGTCTCTCTCCACCTCCAGCTCTCTGGGTCTGGGGTGATATGTCTCTCTCCACCTCCAGCTCCCTGGGTCTGGAGTGATATGTCTCTCTCCACCTCCAGCTCTCTGGGTCTGGGGTGATATGTCTCTCTCCACCTCCAGCTCCCTGGGTCTGGGGTGATATGTCTCTCTCCACCTCCAGCTCTCTGGGTCTGGGGTGATATGTCTCTCTACCTCCAGCTCTCTGGGTCTGGGGTGATATGTCTCTCCACGTCCAGCTCTCTGGGTCTGGGGTGATATGTCTCTCTCTACCTCCAGCTCTCTGGGTCTGGGGTGATATGTCTCTCTCCACCTCCAGCTCTCTGGGTCTGGGGTGATATGTCTCTCTCCACCTCCAGCTCTCTGGGTCTGGGGTGATATGTCTCTCTCCACCTCCAGCTCTCTGGGTCTGGGGTGATATGTCTCTCTCTACCTCCAGCTCTCTGGGTCTGGAGTGATATGTCTCTCTCCACCTCTCCAGGTCTGGGGTGATATGTCTCTTTCCACCTCCACCTCGCCGGGTCTGGGGTGATATGTCTCTCTCTCCCTCCAGCTCTCTGGGTCTGGGGTGATATGTCTCTCTCTACCTCCAGCTCTCTGGGTCTGGGGTGATATGTCTCTCTCTACCTCCAGCTCTCTGGGTCTGGGGTGATATGTCTCTCTCTACCTCCAGCTCCCTGGGTCTGGAGTGATATGTCTCTCTCCACATCCAGCTCTCTGGGTCTGGGGTGATATGTCTCTCTCTACCTCCAGCTCTCTGGGTCTGGAGTGATATGTCTCTCTCCACCTCTCCAGGTCTGGGGTGATATGTCTCTTTCCACCTCCACCTCGCCGGGTCTGGGGTGATATGTCTCTCTCTCCTCCAGCTCTCTGGGTCTGGGGTGATATGTCTCTCTCTACCTCCAGCTCTCTGGGTCTGGGGTGATATGTCTCTCTCTACCTCCAGCTCTCTGGGTCTGGGGTGATATGTCTCTCTCTACCTCCAGCTCTCTGGGTCTGGGGTGATATGTCTCTCTCCACCTCCAGCTCTCTGGGTCTGGTGTGATATGTCTCTCTCCACCTCCAGCTCTCTGGGTCTGGGGTGATATGTCTCTCTCCACCTCCAGCTCTCTGGGTCTGGGGTGATATGTCTCTCTCCACCTCCAGCTCTCTGGGTCTGGGGTGATATGTCTCTCTCTACCTCCAGCTCTCTGGGTCTGGGGTGATATGTCTCTCTCCACCTCCAGCTCTCTGGGTCTGGGGTGATATGTCTCTCTCTACCTCCAGCTCTCTGGGTCTGGGTTGATATGTCTCTCTCTACCTCCAGCTCTCTGGGTCTGGGGTGATATGTCTCTCTCCACCTCCAGCAATCTGGGTCTGGGGTGATATGTCTCTCTCCACCTCCAGCTCTCTGGGTCTGGGGTGATATGTCTCTCCACCTCCAGCTCCCTGGGTCTGGAGTGATATGTCTCTCTCTCCACCTCCAGCTCTCTGGGTCTGGGGTGATATGTCTCTCTCCACCTCCAGCTCTCTGGGTCTGGGGTGATATGTCTCTCTCCACCTCCAGCTCCCTGGGTCTGGAGTGATATGTCTCTCTCCACCTCCAGCTCTCTGGGTCTGGGGTGATATGTCTCTCTCCACCTCCAGCTCCCTGGGTCTGGGGTGATATGTCTCTCTCCACCTCCAGCTCTCTGGGTCTGGGGTGATATGTCTCTCTCTACCTCCAGCTCTCTGGGTCTGGGGTGATATGTCTCTCTCCACGTCCAGCTCTCTGGGTCTGGGGTGATATGTCTCTCTCTACCTCCAGCTCTCTGGGTCTGGGGTGATATGTCTCTCTCCACCTCCAGCTCTCTGGGTCTGGGGTGATATGTCTCTCTCCACCTCCAGCTCTCTGGGTCTGGGGTGATATGTCTCTCTCCACCTCCAGCTCTCTGGGTCTGGGGTGATATGTCTCTCTCTACCTCCAGCTCTCTGGGTCTGGGGTGATATGTCTCTCTCCACCTCCAGCAATCTGGGTCTGGGGTGATATGTCTCTCTCCACCTCCAGCTCTCTGGGTCTGGGGTGATATGTCTCTCTCCACCTCCAGCTCCCTGGGTCTGGAGTGATATGTCTCTCTCCACCTCCAGCTCTCTGGGTCTGGGGTGATATGTCTCTCTCCACCTCCAGCTCTCTGGGTCTGGGGTGATATGTCTCTCTCCACCTCCAGCTCCCTGGGTCTGGAGTGATATGTCTCTCTCCACCTCCAGCTCTCTGGGTCTGGGGTGATATGTCTCTCTCCACCTCCAGCTCCCTGGGTCTGGGGTGATATGTCTCTCTCCACCTCCAGCTCTCTGGGTCTGGGGTGATATGTCTCTCTCTACCTCCAGCTCTCTGGGTCTGGGGTGATATGTCTCTCTCCACGTCCAGCTCTCTGGGTCTGGGGTGATATGTCTCTCTCTACCTCCAGCTCTCTGGGTCTGGGGTGATATGTCTCTCTCCACCTCCAGCTCTCTGGGTCTGGGGTGATATGTCTCTCTCCACCTCCAGCTCTCTGGGTCTGGGGTGATATGTCTCTCTCCACCTCCAGCTCTCTGGGTCTGGGGTGATATGTCTCTCTCCACCTCCAGCTCTCTGGGTCTGGGGTGATATGTCTCTCTCTACCTCCAGCTCTCTGGGTCTGGGGTGATTTGCCTCTCTCTACCTCCAGCTCTCTGGGTCTGGGGTGATATGTCTCTCTCTACCTCCAGCTCTCTGGGTCTGAGGTGATATGTCTCTCTCTACCTCCAGCTCTCTGGGTCTGGGGTGATATGTCTCTCTCTACCTCCAGCTCTCTGGGTCTGGGGTGATATGTCTCTCTCCACCTCCAGCTCTCTGGGTCTGGGGTGATATGTCTCTCTCTACCTCCAGCTCTCTGGGTCTGGGGTGTTATGTCTCTCTCTACCTCCAGCTCTCTGGGTCTGGGGTGATATGTCTCTCTCTACCTCCAGCTCTCTGGGTCTGGAGTGATATGCCTCTCTCCACCTCCAGCTCTCTGGGTCTGGGGTGATATGTCTCTCTCCACCTCCAGCTCTCCGGGTCTGGGGTGATATGTCTCTCTCTACCTCCAGCTCTCTGGGTCTGGGGTGATATGTCTCTCTCTACCTCCAGCTCTCCGGGTCTGGGGTGATATGTCTCTCTCTACCTCCAGCTCTCTGGGTCTGGGGTGATATGTCTCTCTCTACCTCCAGCTCTCCGGGTCTGGGGTGATATGTCTCTCTCTACCTCCAGCTCTCTGGGTCTGGGGTGATATGTCTCTCTCCACCTCTCCAGGTCTGGGGTGATATGTCTCTCTCCACCTCTCCAGGTCTGGGGTGATATGTCTCTCTCTACCTCCAGCTCTCTGGGTCTGGGGTGATATGTCTCTCTCTACCTCCAGCTCTCTGGTTCTGGGGTGATATGTCTCTGTCTACCTCCAGCTCTCTGGGTCTGGGGTGATATGTCTCTCTCTACCTCCAGCTCTCTGGGTCTGGGGTGATATGTCTCTCTCTACCTCCAGCTCTCTGGGTCTGGGGTGATATGTCTCTCTCTACCTCCAGCTCTCTGGGTCTGGAGTGATATGTCTCTCTCTACCTCCAGCTCTCTGGGTCTGGGGTGATATGTCTCTCTCTACCTCCAGCTCTCTGGGTCTGGGGTGATATGTCTCTCTCCACCTCCAGCTCTCTGGGTCTGGGGTGATATGTCTCTCTCCACCTCCAGCTCTCTGGGTCTGGGGTGATATGTCTCTCTCCACCTCCAGCTCTCTGGGTCTGGGGTGATATGTCTCTCTCTACCTCCAGCTCTCTGGGTCTGGGGTGACATGTCTCTCTCTACCTCCAGCTCTCTGGGTCTGGGGTGATATGTCTCTCTCTACCTCCAGCTCTCTGGGTCTGGGGTGATATGTCTCTCTCCACCTCCAGCTCTCTGGGTCTGGGGTGATATGTCTCTCTCCACCTCTCCAGGTCTGGAGTGATATGTCTCTCTCCACCTCCAGCTCTCTGGGTCTGGGGTGATATGTCTCTCTCTACCTCCAGCTCTCCGGGTCTGGGGTGATATGTCTCTCTCTACCTCCAGCTCTCCGGGTCTGGAGTGCTGTTGAGCTGGAGGGAGTAGTACTCTGTGCTGGGAGGTTGACTTTCTGCTGGGGGTGGCTCGTCTGTGAGGTTGTATAATGAAGAGGTCTGGTCTGACCCGCTCGGGGTGGCTCGTCTGTGGGGTTATATAATGAAGAGGTCTGGTCTGACCCGCTCGGTGTGGGGGTATCTTTATCAAGGGAGAGCTTCTCCTGCTGGGCTAATTCTTTGATTAGGTGAAAGTCCCTCTGAAACGGTTTGGGGTTACCCTGTACCAATTCTGTTCCAGACTCATACAGTTGACACTGGCTGACTCAGAGTCCTCGTTGTCTGTTATCCTGAGTTTCCACCCGTCCTCCCAGGGATGGTCTGTTTGTAAGATTCAGTTGCTTACGTTCCCATTTTTATAGCAGTTAGTAAAACGTGTCTCTTGATTTTTTTCTCTCTCTCACTCTTTTTATCTTCACACTTTTCATTATCATTTCATCATTCTCTCCAGAATCTAACCTCCTAACATCCGTACACGGTTGTCTTCTTCTCTTTCTGTCTCTCTGTACATCTGTCTTCTTCTCTTTCTGTCTCTCTGTTCATCTGTCTTCTTCTCTTTCTGTCTCTCTGTTCATCTGTCTTCTTCTCTTTCTGTCTCTCTGTTCATCTGTCTTCTTCTGTCTCTCTGTTCATCTGTCTTCTTCTCTTTCTGTCTCTCTGTCTGTGTTCATCTGTTTTCCTCACCAATCTACACACAATAACCCATATGACAAAGTGAAAATATATTTTTAGAAATGTTTGCAAATTTATTGAAATTGAAATACAAAAATATCTAATTTACATAAGTATTCACACCCTGAGTCAATACATGCTAGAAACACATTTGACAGTGATTACAGCTGTGAGTCTTTCTGGGTAAGTCTCTAAGAGCTTTGCACACCTGGATTGTATAATATTTGAACATTATAATTAAACAAAATCCTTCAAACTCTGTCAAGTTGGTTTGCTGATCATTGCCAGAAAGCCATTTTCAGGTTTTGAATAGAGTTTCATGCTGATTTAATTCAAAATTTGAATAACTAGGCCACTCCACAACATTTAATGTCATCTTGGTATGTGTATATTTGGCCTTGTGTTTTCGGTTAGTATCCTGATGAAAGGTGAATTTGACTCCCAGTGTCTGTTGGAAAGCAGACTGAACCAGGTTTTCCTCTAGGATTTTTCCTGTGCTTATCTCTATTACATTTCTTGTTATCCGGAAAAACTCCATAGTTCTTGCCAATGACAAGCATACTCATAACATGATGCAGCCACCACCAGGCTTGAAAGTATGAAAAGAGGTACTCAGTGTTGTGTTGAGTTGGATTTGCCTCAAAGATAATGCCTTGTATTTATTTTGCAACATGTTTTGCAGTTTGTTTTGTTTTTGAATATTTGCGTTCTGCACAAGCTTCCTTTTTTTCACTCTTTCAATTAGGTTAGTGGGTCATTCCAGAATTGGAGGACATTTTCTGTCCCACATGAAATTTCAAATAATCCATTGCCCAAAATACTAAAAAACGCACTTGTGTCAATGATGTTTGTCCTGAGACAAAATGTAAATATATATATTCCAAAATTATTTAAAATACCAAATAGCTCTCGAGCTAATAAGCTAAAATAGCTCTCCCCTAAAATGGCATTTTTCTCTTGTCCCACCTCTTGAAGCTAGGGGGCACTATTTTTATGTTAGGAAAAATAACATTCCCAAAGTAAACGGCCTATTTCTCAGGACCAGATGCTAAACTCTAAAGTTTCCAAAACTGTCAAAATATTGTCTGTGAGTATAACAGAACTGATATTGCAGGCGAAACCCTGAGAAAAATCAAACCAGGCAGTGGCTTCTATTTTGAAAACTCCATGTTCCATAGCCTCTCATTGCACCATTTAAAGGGATATCAACCAGATTTCTCTTCCTATGGCTTCCTCAAGGTGTCAACAGTCTTAAGACATAGTTTTAGGCTTTTATTTTGAAAAATGAGCCAGAACGATAACATTGCGTCAAGTGGTCAGATGAGTTTGCTCGTGCAACAGAATTATGACAGCTATTGTTTTTTCCTCTCCTACTGTGAAAGACATTTGCGGTTGATATATTATCGATTATATATTTTAAAAACGTTTGACATGTTTCTGTGGACATTATGGATATTTTTGGGAATTTTCGTCTGCATTGTCGTGACCGCTCTTTCATGTGGATTTCTGAACATAACGCAACAAACAAACTGAGGTATTTGGATATAAAAATAATGTTTATGGAACAAAAGGAACATTTGTTGTGTAAGTGGGAGTCTTGTGAGTGAAAACATCCGTAGATCATCAAAGGTAAACAATTAATTTGATTGCTGTTTTGATTTTCGTGACCTAGCTACTTAATGCTTAGTGTACATAATGTTTTATTATGCTATCGATAAACTTACACAAACTCTTCGCTGTAAAGCATAATTTCAAAATCTGAGATAACAGGTGGATTAACAAAAGGCTAAGCTGTGTTTTGCAATATTGCACTTGTGATTTAATGAATATTCATATTTTTTAGTAATATTATTTGACAATTATCTCGCTTAAGGGATGGGTAGCGTCAAGAAGTTAAGGACCAACTTGCACATCATATATAAAATCTACTTTTTTGTATGATTTTGTTGATATATGTCTCTTGTAATTGTTACAACAATTTATTTAATCATCAACATATTTTAAATTATATCAATTATGCACTGAAGGTTGTGTTCCACAGCATGCACAAAGCCCTGTTACCAAAACGTATTTACCCTGGCAGGAAGAGAAAAAACATTGAGTCAAGTGTAACAACATTGAGTCATGAATAATTTAATAAATAAATTAAACATAATCCAAAACAAGAAACACGAACAACGCACAGACAGGAAACTGAAACAGAAACAGTGACTCCTGGGGACGGAACCAAAGGGAGTGACATATATAAAGTCAGACTCCCTAAATTGTATCTGCAGACTCCCTAAAATGTATCAGCATATCGATTGCGCCACCAGGGCTGGCAAAACCTTGGATCACTGTTATTCTAACTTCAGCGACGCATATAAGGCCCTGCCCCGCCCCCCTTTCGGAAAAGCTGACCACGACTCCATTTTGCTGATCCCTGCCTACAGACAGAAACTAAAACAAGAAGCCCCCACGCTGAGGTCTGTCCAACGCTGGTCCGACCAAGCTGATTCCACACTCCAAGACTGCTTCCACCACGTGGACTGGGATATGTTTCGTATTGCGTCAGGCAACAACATTGACGAATACGCTGATTCTGTGTGCGGGGTTCATTAGAACGTGTTGAAGATGTCGCTCCCATAGCAACGATTAAAACATTCCCTAACCAGAAACCGTGGATTGATGGCAGCATTCGTGAAACTGAAAGCGCGAACCACTGCTTTTAGTCAGAGCAAGGTGACTGGTAACATGACTGAATACAAACAGTGCAGCTATTCCCTCCGTAAGGCTATCAAACAAGCTAAGCGTCAGTATAGAGACAAAGTAGAATCTCAATTCAACGGCTCAGACACAAGAGGTATGTGGCAGGGTCTACAGTCAATCACGGACTATAAGATGAAATCCAGCTCAGTCACGGACCAGGATGTCTTGCTCCCAGGCAGACAAAATAACTTTTTTGCCCGCTTTGAGGACAATACAGTGCCACTGACACGACCCACTCCAATTTGCTTACCGCCCAAATAGGTCCACAGACGACGCAATCTCAACCACACTGCACACTGCCCTAACCCATCTGGACAAGAGGAATACCTATGTGAGAATGCTGTTCATCGACTACAGCTCGGCATTTAACACCATAGTACCCTCCAAGCTCGTCATCAAGCTCGAGACCCTGGGTCTCGACCCAGCCCTGTGCAACTGGGTACTGGACTTCCTGACGGGCCACCCCCAGGTGGTGAGGGTAGGCAACAACCTCTCCACCCCGCTGATCCTCAACACTGGGGCCCCACAAGGGTGCGTTCTGAGCCCTCTCCTGTACTCCCTGTTCACCCACGACTGTGCGGCAACGCACGCCTCCAACTCAATCATCAAGTTTGCGGACGACACAACAGTGGTAGGCTTGATTACCAACAACGACGAGACGGCCTACAGGGAGGAGGTTAGGGCCCTCGGAGTGTGGTGTCAGGACAATAACCTCACACTCAACGTCAACAAAACTAAGGAGATGATTGTGGACTTCAGGAAACAGCAGAGGGAACACCCCCCTATCCACATCGATGGAACAGTAGTGGAGAGGGTAGTAAGTTTTAAGTTCCTCAGCATACACATCACAGACAAACTAAATTGGTCCACTCACACAGACAGCATCGTGAAGAAGGCGCAGCAGCGCCTCTTCAACCTCAGGAGGCTGAAGAAATTCAGCTTGTCACCAAAAACACTCACAAACTTCTACAGATGCACAATCGAGAGCATCCTGGCGGGCTGTATCACCGCCTGTTACGGCAACTGCTCCGCCCACAACCGTAAGGCTCTCCAGAGGGTAGTGAGGTCTGCACAACGTATCACCGGGGGCAAACTACCTGCCCTCCAGGACACCTACACCACCCGATGTTACAGGAAGGCCATAAAGATCATCAAGGACAACACCCACCCGAGCCACTGCCTGTTCACCTCGCGATCATCCAGAAGGCGAGGTCAGTACAGGTGCATCAAAGCTGGGACCGAGAGACTGAAAAACAGCTTCTATCTCAAGGCCATCAGACTGTTAAACAGCAACCACTAACATCGAGTGGCTGCTGCCAGCACACTGACTCAATTCCAGCCACTTCAATAATGGGAATTGATGGGAAAGGATGTAAAATATATCACTAGCCACTTTAAACAATGCTACCTAATATAATGTTTACATACCCTATATTATTCATCTCATATGTATACGTATATAATGTACTCTATCATCTACTGCATCCTTATGTAATATATTTATCACTAGCCACTTTAACTATGCCACTTTGTTTACATACTCATCTCATATGTATATACTGTACTCGATACCATCTACTGTATATTGCCTATGCTGCTCTGCACCATCACTCATTCATATCTTTATGTACATATTCTATATCCCATTACACTGTGTATAAGATATTAGTTTTGGAATTGTTAGTTAGATTACTTGTTGGTTATTACTGCATTGTCGGAACTGGAAGCACAAGCATTTCGCTACACTCGCATTAACATCTGCTAACCATGTGTATGTGACAAATAAAATTTGATTTGATTTGATATAGGAATGAACCAAAGGGAGAGACATATATAGGGAAGGAACCAAAGGGAGAGACATATATAGGGAAGGAACCAAAGGGAGAGACATATATAGGGAAGGAACCAAAGGGAGTGACATATATAGGGAAGGAAACAAAGGGAGTGACATATATAGGGAAGGAAACAAAGGGAGAGACATATATAGGGAAGGAACCAAAGGGAGAGACATATATAGGGACGGAACCAAAGGGAGTGACATATATAGGGACGGAACCAAAGGGAGTGACATATATAAGGAAGGAACCAAAGGGAGAGACATATATAGGGAAGGAACCAAAGGGAGTGACATATATAGGGAAGGAACCAAAGGGAGAGACATATATAGGGACGGAACCAAAGGGAGTGACATATATAGGGAAGGAACCAAAGGGAGTGACATATATAGGGATGGAACCAAAGGGAGAGACATATATAGGGAAGGAACCAAAGGGAGTGACATATATAGAGAAGGAACCAAAGGAGGTGACATTTATAGAGAAGGAACCAAAGGGAGAGACATATATAGGGATGGAACCAAAGAAAGTGACATATATAGGGAAGGAACCAAAGGGAGTGACATCAATAGGGAAGGAACCAAAGGGAGTGACATCAATAGGGAAGGAACCAAAGGGAGAGACATATATAGGGAAGGAACCAAAGGGAGAGACATATATAGGGAAGGAACCAAAGAGAGAGACATATATAGAGAAGGAACCAAAGGGAGTGACATATATAGGGAAGGAACCAAAAGGAGTGATACATATAGGGAACAAACCAAAGGGAGTGATATATATAGGGAAGGAACCAAAGAGAGAGACATATATAGAGAAGGAACCAAAGGGAGTGACATATATAGGGAAGGAACCAAAAGGAGTGATACATATAGGGAACGAACCAAAGGGAGTGATATATATAGGGAAGGAACCAAAGAGAGAGACATAAATAGGGAAGGAACCAAAGGGAGTGACATCAATAGGGAAGGAACCAAAGGGAGTGACATATATAGGGAAGGAACCAAAGGGAGTGACATATATAGGGAAGGAACCAAAGGAAGTGACGATGGTGACAGGTAGGCCCCATAATGAGCAGCCTGGTTGTCAGGACCCGGTTACGAACCTGGGTCTCCTGAGTGAGAAACAGTCACTTAACCAACTGAGCCACGAATAGTCAGCAGAACCCAGAAGATGAGGCAAACACAGCAGTACTTAAGACGGTGTATTTAATAAAGTAAAAAGGAGAAGTCCTTAAATACAAAAATGGCAAATCCAAAAGGTGGTAGGAATAGCACAAAAAAGCCTCAAGAGACACTCAAAAACAAAAACAGAATTCCACAAGAGCATCCACCGGAATCGACAAGAAAACACAGAACACTAGGGCTGGGTGCTAACATACAAACACAGAGCACAGAACTGAGGGAAACTAAGGGTTTAAATACAATCAGGGGAAACGAGGTACAGGTGCAAATAACAATGGGGAACAAGGAAAAAACATAAGGTCAAAAAGCACAATGGGGGCATCTAGTGACCAAAACCCGGAACAACCCTGGCCAAATCCTGACAGAATCCCCCTAGGAACGGCTCCTGACGTTCCTACCAGCTCTCTCAGGGTGGAGGGCCCTGAACTGACGAATGAGGTCAGGATCCAGGATGTCTTTGGCAGGAACCCAGGAGCGCTCCTCGGGACCGTAGCCTTCCCAGTCCACCAGATACTGCCAGGACCGCTGCACCGGCGGGAATCCAGTATCCGATGGACGGTATAAGCCGGCTGGCCTCCAATGACACGAGGCGGAGGGGAGGTCTGTCTGCCGGGACAAGGGGAGAAAAAACAACAGGTTTTAACAATGAAATGTGAAATGTGGGATTAATCTTAAGGGATCTGGGTAAGTGTAGGCGATAAGAAACTGGGTTAACTCTCCTGGCAACCTTGAAGGGACCGATGTATTTTTGGGACAGCTTGCGAGACTCCACCCGTAGAGGTAAGTTTCTTGTGGAGAGCCAGACTCTCTGGCCGGGGCGCAGGGTAGGCCCGGGACGGCGACGTCTGTTGGCTTGTTGTTGGTACCTCTGTGAGGAACGCATAAGATTAAGACGGGTCTTCCTCCACATAAGCCGACAGCGTCTGACGAACTTCAAGGCTGAAGGCACTCTGACTTCTGCCTCCTGGTCCGGGAACAATGGAGGAGCATAGCCAAACTGACACTGTGGGGACATACCAGTGGAGGAGGAACGCAAGGTGTTGTGCGCGTATTCGGCCCAAACAATAAAGGATGACCATGTGGACGGGTTGTCACGAGTCATACATCAGAGGGTGGTTTCCAGCTCTTGATTCATCCTCTCTGTTTGGCCGTTGGACTCCGGATGGTACCCTGAAGATAGACTGGCAGAAGCCCCCATGAGTTGGCAGAAGGCCTTCCAAAACCTTGAGGCGAACTGGGGACCTCTGTCAGAAACCATATCTTGAGGAATGCCGAAGACTCGGAACACATGATTAATTACCAACTCAGCCGTTTCCTTGGCAGAAGGTAACTTAGTCAGAGGGACGAACCTGGCCGCCTTTGAAAACCTGTCGATTATGACTAGGATAGTAGTATTGCCATGGGATGGAGGAAGTCCAGTAATAAAGTCCAATGAGATATGGGACCAGGGTCTGTGGGGAACAGGTAAAGGGTGAAGGAGTCCTTGAGGGCGGAGGTGAGAAGATTTGCCCTGGCAGCACACGGGACAGGCATTGACAAAAGTGGCAACGTCTTCTCTTATGGTAGGCCACCAGAACTTACGCTGGATGAACTCCAAGGTGCGACCTACGCCCGGATGACAGGTGAGGCGAGAGGAGTGCCCCCACAGAAGGACCTGAGTCCTCACTGCCTTGGGGACAAACAACCGATTGGCAGGGCCTCCTTTAGGGTCCGGTTCGCTAGCTTGAGCACGTCTCACGGTATCCTCAACTTGCCACGAGATCGGAGCCACAATCTTAGCAGCAGGAAGGACAGGCATGTCCGTGTCATCTCGAATGGCAGGAGCGTAGACTCGGGACAGGGCATCCGGTTTGAGATTCTTCGACCCGGGCCGATAGGTGAGGATAAACTGGAATCGATTGAAGAAAAGAGACCATCTAGCTTGTCTAGAGTTCAACCGCTTCGCCTGCTGGATATACTCCAGATTTTTGTGGTCCGTAAGCACTTGAAACGGGTGAGAAGCCCCCTCGAGCCAGTGTCTCCATTCCTTCAATGCCATCTTAACCGCTAGGAGTTCACGATCCCCACATCGTAGTTCCTCTCAGTCGGGGTAAGCCGGTGTGAGAAGAAAGCGCACGGATGAAGCTTCTTGTCTTCACCCCTCTGAGACAGGACAGCTCCATCACCAACCTCTGATGCGTCTACCTCCACCACAAATGGTTCATCCGTAGTCGGTAGTATCAGGATGGGAGCAGAGAGAACGCGCTGCTTGAGTCCTTGGAAGGCCGTCTCAGCTTCTCTTCCCCACAAAAACCTTGCATTGCCACCCTTGGTTAAAGCTGAGAGAGGGGCTGCCACCAAGCTGAAGTTCGTGATGAACTTGCGGTAAAAGTTTGTGAAGCCCAGGAAACGCTGAACTTCCTTAACGGATTTGGGGGTGGGCCAATCCGCTACCGCCCCTACCTTCCTGGGGTCCATTTGGACTCGACCGGGTTCCACTACAAATCCCAGGAATTGTACTCGGGATGAATGGAATTCACATTTTTCCGGCTTAACGTACAGATGGCTGTCCAGGAGGCGTTTGAGTACTTGTCTGACATGCTTAGTGTGTTCTTGAAGGGAGCTCGAAAAGATGAGGATGTCATCCAAGTAAACAAACACAAATATGTTAAGCATATCCCTAAGCACATCGTTTATGAGTGCTTGGAACACCGCTGAGGCGTTGGTCAGGCCGAAGGGCATCACCAAGTATTCATAGTGACCAGTAGGCGTGTTGAAAGCGGTCTTCCACTCGTCACCAGGTCTGATCCGCACAAGATGGTATGCGTTCCGCAGGTCAAGCTTAGTGAAAACAACTGCTTCCTGGAGCAGCTCGAAGGCTGTGGCCATAAGGGGTAGCGGGTAACGGTTACGGACGGTTATGGCATTGAGTCCCCGGTAGTTGATGCAAGGACGTAATCCACCGTCTTTCTTGGCCACAAAGAAAAACCCTGCTCCCGCCGGGGAGGTGGATGGACGCATGAGGCCTGCTTCCAGAGCGTCCTTGATGTAGGTATCCATAGCAGCTCGTTCGGGTGGAGATAGGGAAAAGATCCGACCCTGGGGGGCAAGTGCCCGGAAACAGGTCGATGGGGCAATCGTAAGGTCTATGGGGTGGTAGCATGGTGGCCCTCTGTTTGCTAAACACCAGTTTGAGGTCATGGTAACACTCGGGAACTCGGGTCAGGTCGATGGATTCTAAAGACTCGGGAGTAGAACTCGGGGAATTCTGGAAAATACAAGTAGCTTGGCACGTAGGACCCCACTGCTTGATAGTGCCCACAGACCAGTCGATGTGAGGGTTATGGCTGTGAAGCCAGGGGTATCCAAGGACGAGAGGGAACTCGGAACAGGAGATCAAATGAAAGTTCATCAATTCCTGGTGTTGTGAAACTGAAAGTCGCAAGGAGGTAGTGACATGAGTGACAAGTCCAGATCCCAAAGGGCTTCCATCCAATGTAGTGACCCTCATGGGTTCACTTAGAGGTTCAGAGGGAACGCCATTCTCCTTCGCCCAGACACCATCCATGAAGTTACCTGCGGCTCCAGAGTCTACCAAGGCTTGAAGGTGAAGCTTGTGGTTGTCCCAGGAGAGGGTGACTGGAATGAGCAGATGGGAGTTGGACGGATGGGGAGGAGGTTATGTTTCCCGTTACAGTTCCCCCGGTCTGTACGGGACAGAGCGTTTCCTGGAGCCCGGGACACGTGGAACGGAAATGGCCCGGTTTGCCGCAATATAGACAGCGTCGCTCCCTCATCCGGCGGTCTCTCTCAGCCTGGGAGATGCGTCCAATCTGCATGGGTTCCGATGGAGCCAGCGAGGATAAAGGTGGGGACTCGGAGCTGGGACTGATAGGGGCTAGAGGTCTACGGTTGAGTTCTCTCTCTCAGACGCTGGTCAATGCGTGAGGCCAACTTGATCAGGGACTCGAGATTGTCCGGTGGTTCCCGAGTGGCCAGTTCATCTTGGATAGTGTCGGAAAGGCCTTTCAGAAAGCACACCGTGAGCGCTCGTTGTTCCAGCCACTTGCTGCTGCCACCGTGCGGAACTGGATGGCATAGTCCGTCACGCTGCGCCAACCTTGGTGGAGAGTCAGGAGCTGTTTGGCTGAGTCAGAACCACTGCTTGGGCCTTGAAACACTCGTTTGAATTCCTCAGCAAAGGCAGAGTAGCTGGCACAGCAGGAACTATGGGCATCCCACACAGCAGTAGCCCAGGCCAGGGCTTTTTCCGACAGCAGGGTGATGATATAAGCGATCTTAGACCGGTCGGTGGGAAACGACGAGGGTTGTAGTTCAAAGGAGAGAGAACATTGGGTGAGAAACCCTTTACAAGCACTTGGATCACCTGAGAACCGTTGGGGAGGTGGAAGACGAGGTTCAGCCAGGGGGTTAACTGCCATGGGTACGTGAATCTGAGGTACTGGGACGCGAACTGTTGCCGGGGTAAGACGATCAGATATTTGCTTAATGGAAGTCAGCATCTCCGACAGAAGATGAGAATGTCTAGCCATTAAGGCCTCTTGCTGAATCAGGGCGGCTTCGTGGCGTTGGACAGTCTCCTGGTGGTGGGACAGCATGGCAAAAAGGTCCTGGGAACTGGCTGCCTCTGGGTTCATTTTTGGCTCTGTGTTTCTGTCAGGACCCGGTTACGAACCTGGGTCTCCGGAGTGAGAAACAGTCACTTAACCAACTGAGCCACGAATAGTCAGCAGAACCCAGAAGATGAGGCAGACACAGCAGTACTTAAGACGGTGTATTTAATAAAGTAAAAAGGAGAAGTCCTTAAATACAAAAATGGCAAATCCAAAAGGTGGTAGGAATAGCACAAAAAAGCCTCAAGAGACACTCAAAAACAAAAACAGAATTCCACAAGAGCATCCACCGGAATCGACAAGAAAACACAGAACACTAGGGCTGGGTGCTAACATACAAACACAGAGCACAGAACTGAGGGAAACTAAGGGTTTAAATACAATCAGGGGAAACGAGGTACAGGTGCAAATAATAATGGGGAACAAGGGAAAAAACATAAGGTCAAAAAGCACAATGGGGCCATCTAGTGACCAAAACCCGGAACAACCCTGGCCAAATCCTGACACCGGTGACCAATAGTCCAGAGGGCGAGCACACGTGACAGACACAGAGGAAATGACATCATCAAGCATTTTGTTTTACACCCTGGGTAGACCAAAGGCAAGTCCCTTCTTCTATTTTTCATAGTTTCCCCAAAATCTTTTCAGCCTTGATTGAGTGACTCCAACCAACAAAGCCCTGTTCCTCATATTTTTCAAAACAGACATTTACATTTTTCATAGTTTTCTGTTTTTATTTAATGAACTTAGTTTGTATAACTAAGTTTTCCACAGCTAGCATCTATTCCTGAGAAGAAGATAACATTCCGGATCCCTCCGGAACTTTCATTACGCACACCTGGCCCCCATTCCCACGGATTCTATTTGTATTATGTGCCCAGGGTGGGGTCGATTACTTTTCCAATGTCCGTTGGTTCGTATGAGTACCTTGTCTGTGTTGTTTTGGCTTTCATGCAGTGTGTATTGTGCAGATGATTACTGGTCTCGTCCCGTGTCCTGGGAGAAGCTCTGCCAAAGAGGAACCTCGATTTTGAAGTTTGACCAACAAAACTGTCTATCATATTCACGGTTCTGAACACCTCGTCCCCTTACCGGGTTGTGCATCCAACATTGGCAGATCGTGACTCGTGCAAACAACATGAAAATCTAGGTTTTATTTTATTGTATTTATTATTATTATAATTTTTTGTAATTTTATCCCTTTTCTCCCCAATTTCGTGGTATCCAATTGTTTTAGTAGCTACTATCTTGTCTTATCGCTACAACTTCCGTATGGGCTCGGGAGAGACAAAAGTTGAAAGTCATGTGTCCTCCGATACAAAACCCAACCAGCCGCACTGCTTCTTAACACAGCGCACATCCAACCCGGAAGCCAGCCACACCAACGTGTCGGAGGAAACGCCGTGCACCTGGCAAACTTGGTTAGCGTGCACTGCGCCCGGCCCGCCATAGGAGTCGCTGGTGCACGATGAGATAAGGACATCCCTACCGACCAAGCCATCCCTAACCCGGACGACTCTAGGCCAATTGTGCGTCGCCCCACGGACCTCCCGGTCGCGGCCGGTTACGACAGAGCCTGGGCGCAAATCCAGAGTCTCTGATGGCAGTACAGCGCCCTTAACCACTGAGCCACACGGGAGGCCTTATTTTATTTATTGACAACAAGAAGCCTGACACGTGACATCACGTGTGACATCACAAGTAAGCAATGTGTGTGAGGAATGCAGCAATGATGACTACATCCTCCAAAGCCACTACAGAGCCACCTGTCACATCTCCTACCTTCAGTGGGCTCGCTGTGGACAAAGAGCACAAAAAAAGGTTCCCGGAGCAGCCTCAAAGATCACGTTGAACAAAAAACAAGAAAACAAATGTTGAACGAATCCACCCGAAGAAGAACTGATGGAAACTTTTGAACATTTTGCTCCAGAAGTTCAGGCACCATCTCTATAACATCAGACAGCAAATCTGCGTTTCTCACAGGTCCCAGCAGCTGAACCTCCCTGTAAATTAACGTGCATGTTGACTTCTCTGAGAACTACGGCTGCAAGTACAGCGCTCAAGTACAAGCTGTCCATGTTGATTCATCACACCAACAGGCCACTATGCACACTGGGGGTTTACTGTGCATCACACCAACAGGTCACTATGCACACTGGGGGTTTACTGTGCATCACACCAACAGGCCGCTATGCACACTGGAGTTTACTGTGCATCACACCAACAGGCCGCTATGCACACTGGGGGTTTACTGTCCATCACACCAACAGGCCACTATGCACACTGGGGGTTTACTGTGCATCACACCAACAGGCCGCTATGCACACTGGGGGTTTACTGTGCATCACACCAACAGGCCGCTATGCACACTGGGGGTTTACTGTGCATCACACCAACAGGCCGCTATGCACACTGGGGGTTTACTGTCCATCACACCAACAGGCCACTATGCACACTGGGGGTTTACTGTGCATCACACCAACAGGCCGCTATGCACACTGGGGGTTTACTGTGCATCACACCAACAGGCCACTATGCACACTGGGGGTTTACTGTGCATCACACCAACAGGCCACTATGCACACTGGAGTTTACTGTGCATCACACCAACAGGCCACTATGCACACTGGAGTTTACTGTGCATCACACCAACAGGTCACTATGCACACTGGGGTTTACTGTGCATCACACCAACAGGCCACTATGCACACTGGGGGTTTACTGTCCATCACACCAACAGGCCACTATGCACACTGGGGGTTTACTGTGCATCACACCAACAGGCCACTATGCACACTGGGGTTTTACTGTGCATCACACCAACAGGTCACTATGCACACTGGGGGTTTACTGTGCATCACACCAACAGGTCACTATGCACACTGGGGGTTTACTGTGCATCACACCAACAGGCCACTATGCACACTGGGGTTTACTGTGCATCACACCAACAGGTCACTATGCACACTGGGGGTTTACTGTGCATCACACCAACAGGCCACTATGCACACTGGGGGTTTACTGTGCATCACACCAACAGGCCACTATGCACACTGGAGTTTACTGTGCATCACACCAACAGGTCACTATGCACACTGGAGTTTACTGTGCATCACACCAACAGGTCACTATGCACACTGGGGTTTACTGTGCATCACACCAACAGGTCACTATGCACACTGGGGTTTACTGTGCATCACACCAACAGGTCACTATGCACACTGGAGTTTACTGTGCATCACACCAACAGGTCACTATGCACACTGGGGTTTACTGTGTGGGAGGGGGGGGCATCTGACCATACCTCCTTCTGTATCGGCATCCAGACTGAAGGGACCACCTGCCAAACGGAAGCACCTGGAGCCCATCCCGAGGGAAATCCGATGGAGATGCCAGGATGTGACAACCATCCCTTTTTGTTTTTTTAAGCGACTGTCCCTGCACACAGGACAGAGGCAGAGTGGTGATGTTTTTCTCCCCCTCGTTTGTACTGAAATGTTCAAGAAGGGGTTTTACAAGAGGAATCTGGAACTACTTTGAAGCCAGTGGAAGGAGGCACATCGAAGAGGAGGGCCGACAGGCTTGTAAAGCCAAAGGGTTTTATATGCCCACGTCATTGTCCCTGTACCAAGCTCTGAGCGAGGAAACAACCCAAGGAGAACATGTTTTACAAGAAGGAGCAAGCTGTGGAGGAAGCTGTGGAGGAAGCTGTGGAGGAAGCTGTGGAGGACGCTGTGGAGGAAGCTGTGGAGGAAGCTGTGGAGGAAGCTGTGGAGGAAGCTGTGGAGGACGCTGTGAAGGAAGCTGTGAGGGAAGCTGTGGAGGAAGCTGTGGAGGAAGCTGTGAAGGAAGCCGTGGAGGAAGCTGTGGAGGAAGCTGTGGAGGACGCTGTGAAGGAAGCTGTGAGGGAAGCTGTGGAGGAAGCTGTGGAGGAAGCTGTGAAAGAAATGCCAGCTACACCTTCCAGCCGTTACCGTCCACAATGAGGCTCCACCAGGTGGTCACTCTTTCACCTGGGGAAAGGTTCTGTACCGAGACGTCAGCTGCATGTGGTTCTGCAACAGGGAATATGGAGTGTGATTTCCAAAGGGCTTCAGCTTTAATCCCCCAGATGAAGACCCCCCCTACACAGCACACCAAGACCCCCCCTACACAGCACACCAAGACCCCCCCCCCCCCGACACAGCACACCAAGACCCCCCCCCGACACAGCACACCAAGACCCCCCCGACACAGCACACCAAGACCCCCTACACAGCACACCAAGACCCCCCTACACAGCACACGAAGACCCCCTACACAGCACACCAAGACCCCCCTACACAGCACACCAAGACCCCCCTGACACAGCACACAAAGACCCCCTGACACAGCACACAAAGACCCCCCTACACAGCACACCAGGACCCCCCTACACAGCACACAAAGACCCCCCTACACAGCACACCAAGATCCCCCCTACACAGCACACAAAGACCCCCCTACACAGCACACCAGGACCCCCCTACACAGCACACAAAGACCCCCCTACACAGCACACCAAGATCCCCCCTACACAGCACACAAAGACCCCCTACACAGCACACCAAGACCCCCTACACAGCACACAAAGACCCCCCTACACAGCACACCAAGACCCCCTACACAGCACACAAAGACCCCCTACACAGCACACCAAGACCCCCCTACACAGCACACCAAGACCCCCTACACAGCACACAAAGACCCCCCTACACAGCACACCAAGACCCCCTACACAGCACACCAAGACCCCCCGACACAGCACACGAAGACCCCCCTACACAGCACACCAAGACCCCCCCCCCGACACAGCACACCAAGACACCCCCTCCCTACACAGCACACAAGAAGACCCCCCCCCCTACACCAGGGATCATCCAAAAGGTTAATAAGACCCACTGACAGGTGTAATGTGTGAATAGTGTGTGTGTGTGTGGGGGGGGGGTAAACCATTTATTTTTTACCATATCGTTTTTATTAAAGTAATCTTGAAATGATTTTCTCAGCTCACCAGGGTTTAACCTATTGTCCTTTTAATAGTTTGATTAAATGCATATTTGACATATTTGAACAAATATTTGAAAATAAAATCTGAAAAATCTGAAACATGCGGCAATTGAAATGTTGCTTAAATTAATATAAGTCAAATCTTATCTGAAATTAAATGAGTGTTCAACGTGAATGTGACTTTCTTTACTTAATAATAGTAAAGTATTTATTAAACAATATTTTAAAAATATATATTTCAAATCTGAAATTAAATGTTTAACAAATACTTTACTATTATTAAGTAAAGAAAGTCACATTCACATTGAATACAATATTTAAAAAATCTATATTTTTTTCAGGTTCCTGAGTGTAGCAAGGTTGCGCCAAGCATGTTCATTATATTAATAAACAAATGAAAGATCTCATGAAAATCCTGAGCTGGACAAATCAAATTATTTGTATTACCTGTTTTTTCTTAAATACATAACAGTAAATGATGAAATCAATACATTTTTTAAAAGTGTTGATGCCTTAAATGATCCTCCAAATTTTTGTGGAATAACTACAACCTTGTTGATCCATCCTCAGTTTTTTTCCTATCACAGACATTAAAACTCTGTTTTAAAATCACCGTTAGCCTCATGGTGAAATCCCTGAGCAGTTACTTTCTCCATTATCTGAGTTAGGAAGGACGCCTGTATCTTTGTAGTGACTGGGTGAAACACCACCCACAGTGTCATTAATAACCTCACCGTGTTCAAAGGGATATTTCGTATCTTTGTAGTGACTGGGTGATACACCACCCACAGTGTCATTAATAATCTCACCGTGTTCAAAGGGATATTTAGTATCTTTGTAGTGACTGGGTGATACACCACCCACAGTGTCATTAATAACCTCACCTTCTTCAAAGGGATATTTAGTATCTTTGTAGTGACTGGGTGATACACCACCCACAGTGTCATTAGTAACCTCACCGTCTTCAAAGGGATACTTAGTATCTTTGTAGTGACTGGGTGATACACCACCCACAGTGTCATTAATAACCTCACCGTGTTCAAAGGGATACTTAGTATCTTTGTAGTGACACACCACCCACAGTGTCATTAATAACCTCACCATGTTCAAAGGGATACTTAGTATCTTTGTAGTGACTGGGTGATACACCACCCACAGTGTCATTAATAACCTCACCGTGATCAAAGGGATATTTAGTGTCTTTGTAGTGACTGGGTGATACACCACCCACAGTGTCATTAATAACCTCACCGTGATCAAAGGGATACTTAGTATCTTTGTAGTGACTGGGTGATACACCACCCATAGTGTCATTAATAACCTCAGGGTAACCACCAGGCTACCTGCCTCCTCTAACCACCAGGTTAACTGCCTCCTCTAACCACCAGGTTACCTGCCTCCTCTAACCACCAGGTTATCTGCCTCCTCTAACCACCAGGTTACCTGCCACCTATAACCACCAGGTTACCTGCCACCTATAACCACCAGGTTATCTGCCTCCTCTAACCACCAGGTTACCTGCCTCCTCTAACCACCAGGCTACCTGCCTCCTCTAACCACCAGGTTACCTGCCTCCTCTAACCACCAGGCTACCTGCCTCCTCTAACCACCAGGTTTCCTGATGCCCCACATGAAGTTAGAGTTAGACCTACACTCTTTAAAACAGTGGTATGTAGAATCTAGAAGAGTTCTTCAGCTGTCCTGTAGGAGAACCCTTTGAAGAACCCTTTTGGTTCCAGGTAGAACCCTTTTGGTTCCAGGTAGAACCATTTCGGTTCCATGTAGAACCCAAAACGTGGAATCAAAAAGAGTTCTCCTATTGGGGCTGCTGAAGAACCCTGCTGGTCTGCTGTTTTTCCAGGCTGCACTTACACTCACCCGGTATCCAACCACACATGGCTTGAAATTAGGTCACTGGTCGAGTGTGTGCAGAAAGCTGCCTAGTTTAAATATCAACAGTACATACCATCTGATTAATCCAAACACTTGATTTACATTATCATCAATGTTGGGTCTGATTGGCTGATACACTAAGCAGAAAGACAGAGAGGAGCGGCTGAATCAACCACCCTCGCTACGACCCAACTCCACCCCTTCCTCCGCCGGTAGCAGAAACACAGGTATTTTAGACTAGCTAACCACCTGATATCCTGTCAACCAGCCAACCATCCAGCCAGCCAGCCAGCCAACCAACCATCCAACCATCCATCCATCCAACCAGCCAGCCAACCAGCCAACCAGCCAACCAGCCAACCATCCAGTCAGCCAGCCAGGCAGCCAACCAACCAGCCAGTCAGCCAGCCAGCCAGCCAGCCAGCCTGCCAACCAGCCATTCAGTAGGCAAGCCAGCCAGCCATTCAGCCAACCATCCAGCCAGCCAGTCAACCATCCAGCCAGCCAGCCAGCCAGCCAACCAACCATCCAACCATCCAGCCAGCCAAACAGCCAGCCAGCCACGTTTAGTTCACATGTCCAAACGCTGGCACCAGTCCAGGCGAACTCGGACGAAAACTTCAAAAAGTTATATTCCAGGTCGAATAAACTGGTCAAACTAAGTAGAGAATCAATCTTCAGGATGTTGTTATCATATATATCCAATAATGTTCCAACCGGAGCATTAGTTTTTGTCTACACAGTAATAGAAAGCATGGCGATATCATGAGAAATGCGCCTGACCAGGAACTGGCATTCTGCCAGACCACTGACTCCAATAGCTGCCATCCGGTCCCAAATCACACTAGAGGCTTCATTCCACGTTCTACTGAGTGTTGACATCTAGTGGAAGGAGTAGGAAGTGCAAACAGATCCATATCTTACTGGGAGGTGAAGAGGCGATGAGTTGAAAATTCAACAGCCCCAGAATTTCCACTTCCTGTTTGGAAGTTTGCCTGCCATATGAGTTCACAGACATAATTCAAACAGTTTTAGAAACTTCAGAGTGTTTTCTATCAAATAGTAATAATAATAATATGCATATATTAGCATCTGGGACAGAGTAGGAGGCAGTTCACTATGGGCACTCAATTCATCCAAAGTGAAAATGCTGCCCCTTATCCCTAAAAAGTTTAACCATCAATAATGATAAACCACCCGGTGGGACACTTTTGAGAATGGTAGCAGACTGTATTACCACCAGGTATAGACAACCTAGATGGTAAACTATAGAGAATGGTAGCAGACTGTATTACCACGAGGTATAGACAACCATGATGGGGAACTATAGATAATGGTAGCAGACTGTATTGACACCCCTATTTGTCAGATCTTTAACCAAAAACCTAAAGGAGTTGGTGTGTCCACAGGCGTGGAAGGAAGTTAAACCAATTCCACTGCCTAAAAATAGTAAAGCACCCTTTGCTTGCTCTAACAGCCAACCAATCAGTTTGCTGCCTGTTCTTAGTAAACTGACAGAGAGAATTGTGTTTTTCAAATACAATGGTATTTTTCAGAGAACGACAACTAACTTTCAGCATGCCCGTAGAGAAGGGCACTCAACTTGTACGGCACTGACTCAGATGACTGATGATTGGTTAAAATAAATGGATAATGAGATGATAGTTGGAGCTGTACTGTTAGATTTCAGTGCAGCATTTGACGTTATTGATCATCACTTGTTATTAAAAAAAATGAACATACATCATGTCCCATCACGTGGTTGGAGAGTTATTTATCCACTAGAACCCGGAGAGTGTTCTTCAATGGAAGCTTCTCTAACATCAGATAACAGATATGTACAGTGCGGTGTCCCTCAGGGCAGTTCCTTTGGGCCATTAATGTTCTCTATTCTTTACGCAGCTAGAATGAATCTGTATGCGGATGGTTCCACACTCTACATGTCAACATCTGAATCCAGTGAGGTCACTGACATTCTAAATAAGGAGTTCCAGTCAGTATCAGAATGTTTAATACTAAACTGAATAAAATTAAAATAATTGTGTTTGGTTCAAAACATTCTCTAAGACCTAAACCTCAAATGGAGTTGTACATTAAGGGTGTTACCACAGATAGAACAATGAGACAGATATTTCACTGGATGTTTTCACACAGTACCAAATATGGAATTGAGAGGAAGCCCAGTAGCCGGCAGTGGGAGATGGAACGAGATGGATTTTGGCCTAGATTCTGCACATTTTATCATCAATGAAACATTTTATCTCAATGCAGTTTTCTGTTCCCAGAACTAAAATCTGTTATGAACATATTGGACTAAGTTTTGAAGACTTTACACATTTCCAGAGTTTTTTTAAATCACGTTGTTTTGAAAGACTGCAAAGGTGATTTGAGTTATTGAAAACAGAGTAGGTGTTCCATAAAGGAATTATGCAGATGCGTGTTAGAACTGGCCAATAGGATCTCGCTAGCTCGTTCTTGGCTCTGTCCACCTCCTTGCTTGTTCTGCCAGGGTGTGATCTGTCTTGGTGTAGTTATAAAACTCTTTGGTCTGACCGTTGGGCAAGTTGAGGAAAATAAACATTGGATGGTCAATTTCCATGGTCAAGTCATATTGACAGAGTTGTTGTGAAGAAATGTTCTGCGTTTTTTACACAAAAATCTATTGTACGAATTGTTAAGGTTCTGATCTTTTGCCATCTTGATTACTGTCTGCTAATATGGTTAAGTGCAGCAAAGAAAGACCTAGCAAAACTGCAGCTGGCTCCAAACAGAGAAGCCTTGCTCTTAACACTAGAACTGCTAAAGCAGTCATATTGACTGCTCATGAATTCATTTATTTTATTACTCTGACATTTTTAAATGCCACCTTCCGTTCTTTACTTTCTTTACTTTTTTAAATAAGAATAGATTACACATTCCCGTTATTAGAATTGTAATATGTCCTCCCGAGGGGCGCAGCGGTCTAAGGCACTGCATTGCTACAGACCTGGGTTCGTTCATAGGCTGTCACACAACTGGCCTAGCGTCGTCCGTGTTAGGAGTGGGTTTGGCCCAGCGTTGTCTGGGTTAGGAGTGGGTTTGGCCCAGCGTCATCCGGGTTAGGGGAGGCTTTGGGCCAGCGTCATCCGGGTTAGGGGAGGCTTTGGGCCAGCGTCATCCGGGTTAGGGGAGGCTTTGGGCCAGGGTCATCCGGGTTAGGGGAGGCTTTGGCCCAGGGTCGTCTGGGTTAGGGGAGGCTTTGGGCCAGCGTTATCCGGGTTAGGGGAGGGTTCGGTCAGCGTCAACCGGCCGTCCGGGATTTCCTTGTCTCATCGCGCTCTAGCGACTCATTGTGGCTGGCCGGGCGCTACAAGCTGACCCTGGTCGGCCTGCTGGACGGTGTTTCCGCTGACACATTGGTGCGGCTGTCTTCCGGGTTAAGCGAGCAGTGTGTCAAGAACAGTGCGGGTTGGCAGGGTCGTGTTTCTGAGGATGCATGGCTCTCAACCTTTGCCTCTCCCGAATCCGTGCGGGAGTTGCAGAGATTGGCCAAGACCTTAACGACCAATTGGAGAGAGAAATTATTATTATAATAATAAATAAATATTTAAATTTCACAAACAGACTGGAGTTACAGCCAGTTTTAGGAGGACATGGTCTTATTTTAATGGTTTTCCCTTCTCCTGACAGCATGGCATGTCCTTCTCCAGACAGCAGGGCTTCTCCTTCTC
>NW_027016673.1:97500-110000 GCF_036934945.1 Oncorhynchus masou masou
GACTAGAATGACTAGTCCAGGGTCATGACTAGAATGACTAGTCCAGGGTGATGACTAGAATGACTAGTCCAGGGTCATGACTAGAATGACTAGTCCAGGGTCATGACAAGAATGACTAGTCCAGGGTCATGACAAGAATGACTAGTCCAGGGTCATGACTAGAATGACTAGTCCAGGGTCATGACTAGAATGACTAGTCCAGGGTCATGACTAGAATGACTAGTCCAGGGTCATGACTAGAATGACTAGTCCAGGGTCATGACTAGAATGACTAGTCCAGGGTCATGACTAGAATGACTAGTCCAGGGTCATGACTAGAATGACTACAACTTTTATTCAATAGATTTGATTTCCTGTTCAAGGGCCCTGATAGTCTCTTTAACTTCAATATGAGAAATAGCAGTACACTGTTGACAAAACAATCGTATTTGGGCCTTCGCCAACATCCCACTTTTGTCTCAAGGACTCAAAATTATATTGAATTACCCTCCATTTCTCCCAAAACAATAAAATCCTTTCACAAAACATGACATCATGAAACAACTTAACATTAAAATACAATATGGTGATCAGAAAAACCCACAGGTTTTCACAACTTCCAACCCTACCACAATAGAGATCAGATACATACAACCTGTCTAACCTTCCAACCCTACTACAGTAGTGATCAGATACATACAACCTGTCTAACCTTCCAACCCTACTACAGTAGTGATCAGATACATACCACCTGTCTAACCTTCCAACCCTACTACAGTAGAGATCAGATACATACAACCTGTCTAACCTTCATTAACTACTACAGTAGTGATCAGGTACATACAACCTGTCTAACCTTCCAACCCTACTACAGTAGTGATCAGATACATACAACCTGTCTAACCTTCCAACCCTACTACAGTAGTGATCAGATACATACAACCTGTCTAACCTTCCAACCCTACTACAGTAGTGATCAGATACATACAACCTGTCTAACCTTCCAACCCTACTACAGTAGTGATCAGATACATGCAACCTGTCTAACCTTCCAACCCTACTACAGTAGAGATCAGATACATACAACCTGTCTAACCTTCCAACCCTACTACAGTAGTGATCAGATACATACAACCTGTCTAACCTTCCAACCCTACTACAGTAGAGATCAGATACATACAACCTGTCTAACCTTCCAACCCTACTACAGTAGAGATCAGATACATACAACCTGTCTAACCTTCCAACCCTACTACAGTAGAGATCAGATACATACAACCTGTCTAACCTTCCAACCCTACTACAGTAGTGATCAGATACATACAACCTGTCTAACCTTCCAACCCTACTACAGTAGTGATCAGATACATACAACCTGTCTAACCTTCCAACCCTACTACAGTAGTGATCAGATACGTACCACCTGTCTAACCTTCCAACCCTACTACAGTAGAGATCAGATACGTACAACCTGTCTAACCTTCCAACCCTACTACAGTAGTGATCAGATACATACAACCTGTCTAACCTTCCAACCCTACTACAGTAGTGATCAGATACATACAACCTGTCTAACCTTCCAACCCTACTACAGTAGTGATCAGATACGTACCACCTGTCTAACCTTCCAACCCTACTACAGTAGTGATCAGATACGTACCACCTGTCTAACCTTCCCACCCTACTACAGTAGAGATCAGATACATACAACCTGTCTAACCTTCCAACCCTACTACAGTAGTGATCAGATACATACAACCTGTCTAACCTTACTGCACTGAGACAACCTTCATCAACTTTAAGCCATGTGTACTGCCTCACTGTTGCATTCCTTACTCTCCACACATCAGAAAACTCAAACTCAGTTAATAGACCAGAAGGGCAAGTGGCTGACCGCAGGTGAGGTTCTTCAGCGGTGCGATCAACAGTAAAGTCCCCTGTCCAGTTCCAGTCCCCCCCTAAAACCATACACCCCTCTTGGTCACACAGTCCAGTCACCCCCTAAAACCATACACCCCTCTTGGTCACACAGTCCAGTCCCCCCCTAAAACCATACACCCCTCTTGGTCACACTGTCCTGTCACCCCCTAAAACCATACATCCCTCTTGGTCACACAGTCCAGTCACCCCCTAAAACCATACACCCCTCTTGGTCACACAGTCCAGTCCCCCCCTAAAACCATACATCCCTCTTGGTCACACAGTTCCAGTCCCCCCTAAAACCATACACCCTCTTGGTCACACAGTCCAGTCCCCCACTAAAACCTTACACCCTCTTGGTCACACAGTCCAGTCCCCCCTAAAACCATACACCCTCTTGGTCACACAGTCCAGTCACCCCTAAAACCATACATCCCTCTTTGGTCACACAGTCCAGTCCCCCCCTAAAACCATACACCCCTCTTGGTCACACAGTCCAGTCCCCCTAAAACCATACACCCTCTTGGTCACACAGTCCAGTCCCCCTAAAACCATACACCCTCTTGGTCACACAGTCCAGTCCCCCCTAAAACCATACACCCTCTTGGTCACACAGTCCAGTCCCCCCCTAAAACCATACACCCCTCTTGGTCACACAGTCCAGTCCCCCCCTAAAACCATACATCCCTCTTGGTCACACAGTCCAGTCACCCCCTAAAACCATACACCCCTCTTGGTCACACAGTCCAGTCCCCCCCTCAAACCATACATCCCTCTTGGTAACACTGTCTTAAGGTTTCCTTTATTTGATCAAATACAGCAATATGCTCTGTTCTCTCTTTAGGAGGATAAACATTAACAAAATAAATAAAAATAAAAACTTAACATCCGCCTTGACCAATAAAACCGGACCCTTGACAATCTCTGTCGTAGATACCACAGTCACCCTAAGCCTGAGGAAAACAAGATGGCCACCCCAGCACTGAAATTAGTACCATGACTGAGTACATGCTGCCCCTCCCACCACGTACCCCAGTCAACCTCATTTTCCTCATCACTATGTGTCTCCTGTAGAAAAACTACATCAAGCCTCTTCTGTTTAATTACTTCTAATACCCAAGCCCTCGTACTCCTGTCCTTCCCCATTAATATTGAGAGAACCTCCCTTTAGTACCTCCATGTAGACAAGAGAAAGGGGGAAAGCAGAAAACACCACAGAGAAACCAGACAAGGAGAATAAAACACCCATGGGTCATGATCATCATAACTGTTTTCATTTTCTCTGAGCCACGTTTCCCTCTACCTTTTGTTGCCGTGACAATAGTAGCACATTCTCAAGGAAACTCACTCAGCTGGTCTAAACCCTTCGTTTTCTGTAACACCACAGCTGACCTCACAAACATCAACAGAAAAACAATCTGCCAATTTGACAGGTTTCCCAAAGTCTGGTCCAGGAACCTGTTTACCTCACCGAGATTGGAAATGGAGTTGTTTCGCCAGATGTTGTCATATCAACAAGGATATTAGACATGTCCAAATCCTGATCCTCCTCAACTGAGGCCACACAAACATAAACATCTGTCGCCGAAACAACATCACCTGTTTCAGAGCCGGGTGTTTGCAACCCAACGGGAAAATTTTAACTGAACTTACAAACTTCCCAAACCACAATAACTCGCCCTCTAACAGCTCACTGGGGATAAACGGCGGTATGTTTGAAATCGTTACCCTTGTTGACGGAGAAAAAAGCATCGTGATTTGAATAAACATACGATCAACCAGACACTCTTCTTTAAGAAGTACACCATGCTTAACTATACGATCAACCAGACTCTCTTCTTTAAGAAATACACCATGCTCAACCATACGATCTACAAGACGCTCTTCTTTAAGAAATACGCCATGCTCAACCATACGATCTACAAGACGCTCTTCTTTAAGAAGTACACCATGCTCAACCATACGATCAACCAGACTCTCTTCTTTAAGAAGTACGCCATGCTCAACCATACGATCAACCAGACTCTCTTCTTTAAGAAGTACACCATGCTCAACCATCCGATCAACAAGACACTCTTCTTTAAGAAGTACACCATGCTGAACCATCCGATCAACCAGACACTCTTCTTTAAGAAGTACGCCATGCTGAACCATCCGATCAACCAGACACTCTTCTTTAAGAAGTACACCATGCTCAACCATACGATCAACCAGACACTCTTCTTTAAGAAGTACACCATGCTCAACCATACGATCAACCAGACACTCTTCTTTAAGAAGTACGCCATGCTCAACCATACGATCAACCAGACACTCTTCTTTAAGAAGTACACCATGCTCAACCATCTGATCAACCAGACACTCTTCTTTGCTAGTACACCATGCTCAACCACACGATCAACCAGACACTCTTCTTTGAAGTACGCCATGCTCAACCATACGATCAACAAGACTCTCTTCTTTAAGAAGTACACCATGCTCAACCATATGATCAACCAGACACTCTTCTTTAAGAAGTACACCATGCTCAACCATACGATCAACCAGACACTCTTCTTTAAGAAGTCGCCATGCTGAACTATCCGATCAACCAGACACTCTTCTTTAAGAAGTACACCATGCTCAACCATACGATCAACCAGACACTCTTCTTTAAGAAGTACACTATGCTCTACCATACGATCAACCAGACACTCTTCTTTAAGAAGTACGCATGCTGAACCATCCGATCAACCAGACACTCTTCTTTAAAGTACACCATGCTCAACCATACGATCAACAGACACTCTTCTTTAGAAGTACCATGCTCAACCATACGATCAACCAGACACTCTTCTTTAAGAAGTACACCATGCTCAACCATACGATCAACAAGACACTCTTCTTTAAGAAGTACACCATGCTCAACCATACGATCAACCAGACACTCTTCTTTAAGAAGTACACCATGCTCAACCATACGATCAACCAGACACTCTTCTTTAAGAAGTACGCCATGCTGAACCATCCGATCAACCAGACACTCTTCTTTAAGAAGTACACCATGCTCAACCATACGATCAACCAGACACTCTTCTTTAAGAAGTACGCCATGCTGAACCATCCGATCAACCAGACACTCTTCTTTAAGAAGTACACCATGCTCAACCATACGATCAACCAGACACTCTTCTTTAAGAAGTACACCATGCTCAACCATACGATCAACCAGACACTCTTCTTTAAAGTACGCCATGCTGAACCATCCGATCAACCAGACACTCTTCTTTAAGAAGTACACCATGCTCAACCATACGATCAACAAGACACTCTTCTTTAAGAAGTACACCATGCTCAACCATACGATCAACCAGACACTCTTCTTTAAGAAGTACACCATGCTCAACCATACGATCAACAAGACACTCTTCTTTAAGAAGTACACCATGCTCAACCATACGATCAACCAGACTCTCTTCTTTAAGAAGTACACCATGCTCAACCATACGATCAACCAGACACTCTTCTTTAAGAAGTACGCCATGCTGAACCATCCGATCAACCAGACACTCTTCTTTAGAAGTACACCATGCTCAACCATACGATCAACTGAGACTCTCTTCTTTAAGAAGTACACCATGCTCAACCATCTGATCAACCAGACTCTCTTCTTTAAGAAGTACACCATGCTCAACTATACGATCAACCAGACTCTCTTCTTTAAGAAGTACACCATGCTCAACCATCCTATCAACAAGACACTCTTCTTTAAGAACTACACCATGCTCAACCATACGATCTACAAGACGCTCTTCTTTAAGAAATAAGCCATGCTCAACCATACGATCAACCAGACACTCTTCTTTAAGAAGTACACCATGCTCAACCATATGATCAATAAGACACTCTTCTTTAAGAAGTACACCATGCTCAACCATACGATCAACAGACTCTCTTCTTTAAGAAGTACGCCATGCTCAACCATATGATCAACAAGACACTCTCCTTTAAGAAGTACACCATGCTCAACCATACGATCAACCAGACACTCTTCCTTAAGAAATACGCCATGCTCAACCATACGATCAACAAGACACTCTTCTTTAAGAAGTACACCATGCTCAACCATACGATCAACAAGACACTCTTCTTTAAGAACTACACCATGCTCAACCATACGATCTACAAGACGCTCTTCTTTAAGAAATACGCCATGCTCAACCATACGATCAACCAGACACTCTTCTTTAAGAAATACACCATGCTCAACCATATTGATCAACAAGACACTCTTCTTTAAGAAGTACACCATGATCAACCATACGATCAACCAGACACTCTTCTTTAAGAAAGTACACCATGCTCAACCATACGATCAACCAGACACTCTTCTTTAAGAAGTACACCATGCTCAACCATCCGATCAACCAGACACTCTTCTTTAAGAAATACACCATGCTCAACCATATGATCAACCAGACACTCTTCTTTAAGAAATACACCATGCTCAACCATACGATCAACCAGACACTCTTCCTTAAGAAATACGCCATGCTCAACCATACGATCAACAAGACACTCTTCTTTAAGAAGTACACCATGCTCAACCATACGATCAACCAGACTCTCTTCTTTAAGAAGTACACCATGCTCAACCATACGATCAACCAGACACTCTTTCTTAAGAAGTACACCATGCTCAACCATACGATCAACCAGACTCTCTTCTTTTAAGAAGTACACCATGCTCAACCATATGATCAACAAGACACACTTCCTTAAGAAGTACACCATGCTCAACCATATGATCAACAAGACACACTTCCTTAAGACGTATACCATGCTCAACCATACGATCAACCAGACACTCTTCTTTAAGAAGTACACCATGCTCAACCATACGATCAACCAGACACTCTTCTTTAAGAAGTACACCATGCTCAACCATACGATCTACAAGACACTCTTCTTTAAGAAGTACAACATGCTCAACCATACGATCAACCAGACACTCTTCTTTAAGAAGTACACCATGCTCAACCATATGATCAACCAGACTCTCTTCTTTAAGAAGTACACCATGCTCAACCATACGATCTACAAAACACTCTTCTTTAAGAACTACACCATGCTCAACCATACGATCAACCAGACACTCTTCTTTAAGAAGTACACCATGCTCAACCATACGATCAACCAGACTCTCTTCTTTAAGAAGTACACCATGCTCAACCATACGATCAACCAGACACTCTTCTTTAAGAAGTACACCATGCTCAACCATACGATCAACCAGACACACTTCTTTAAGAGGTACGCCATGCTGAACCATCCGATCAACCAGACACTCTTCTTTAAGAAGTACACCATGCTCAACCATACGATCAACAAGACACTCTTCTTTAAGAAGTACACCATGCTCAACCATACGATCAACCAGACACTCTTCTTTAAGAAGTACACCATGCTCAACCATACGATCAACAAGACACTCTTCTTTAAGAAGTACACCATGCTCAACCATACGATCAACCAGACTCTCTTCTTTAAGAAGTACACCATGCTCAACCATATGATCAACAAGACACACTTCCTTAAGAAGTACACCATGCTCAACCATATGATCAACAAGACACACTTCCTTAAGAAGTACACCATGCTCAACCATACGATCAACCAGACACTCTTCTTTAAGAAGTACACCATGCTCAACCATACGATCAACCAGACACTCTTCTTTAAGAAGTACACCATGCTCAACCATACGATCTACAAGACACTCTTCTTTAAGAAGTACAACATGCTCAACCATACGATCAACCAGACACTCTTCTTTAAGAAGTACACCATGCTCAACCATATGATCAACCAGACTCTCTTCTTTAAGAAGTACACCATGCTCAACCATACGATCTACAAAACACTCTTCTTTAAGAACTACACCATGCTCAACCATACGATCAACCAGACACTCTTCTTTAAGAAGTACACCATGCTCAACCATACGATCAACCAGACACTCTTCTTTAAGAAGTACACCATGCTCTACCATACGATCAACCAGACACTCTTCTTTAAGAAGTACGCCATGCTGAACCATCCGATCAACCAGACACTCTTCTTTAAGAAGTACACCATGCTCAACCATACGATCAACAAGACACTCTTCTTTAAGAAGTACACCATGCTCAACCATACGATCAACCAGACACTCTTCTTTAAGAAGTACACCATGCTCAACCATACGATCAACAAGACACTCTTCTTTAAGAAGTACACCATGCTCAACCATACGATCAACCAGACACTCTTCTTTAAGAAGTACACCATGCTCAACCATACGATCAACCAGACACTCTTCTTTAAGAAGTACGCCATGCTGAACCATCCGATCAACCAGACACTCTTCTTTAAGAAGTACACCATGCTCAACCATACGATCAACCAGACACTCTTCTTTAAGAAGTACGCCATGCTGAACCATCCGATCAACCAGACACTCTTCTTTAAGAAGTACACCATGCTCAACCATACGATCAACCAGACACTCTTCTTTAAGAAGTACACCATGCTCAACCATACGATCAACCAGACACTCTTCTTTAAGAAGTACGCCATGCTGAACCATCCGATCAACCAGACACTCTTCTTTAAGAAGTACACCATGCTCAACCATACGATCAACAAGACACTCTTCTTTAAGAAGTACACCATGCTCAACCATACGATCAACCAGACACTCTTCTTTAAGAAGTACACCATGCTCAACCATACGATCAACAAGACACTCTTCTTTAAGAAGTACACCATGCTCAACCATACGATCAACCAGACTCTCTTCTTTAAGAAGTACACCATGCTCAACCATACGATCAACCAGACACTCTTCTTTAAGAAGTACGCCATGCTGAACCATCCGATCAACCAGACACTCTTCTTTAAGAAGTACACCATGCTCAACCATACGATCAACCAGACTCTCTTCTTTAAGAAGTACACCATGCTCAACCATCTGATCAACCAGACTCTCTTCTTTAAGAAGTACACCATGCTCAACTATACGATCAACCAGACTCTCTTCTTTAAGAAGTACACCATGCTCAACCATCCTATCAACAAGACACTCTTCTTTAAGAACTACACCATGCTCAACCATACGATCTACAAGACGCTCTTCTTTAAGAAATAAGCCATGCTCAACCATACGATCAACCAGACACTCTTCTTTAAGAAGTACACCATGCTCAACCATATGATCAACAAGACACTCTTCTTTAAGAAGTACACCATGCTCAACCATACGATCAACCAGACTCTCTTCTTTAAGAAGTACGCCATGCTCAACCATATGATCAACAAGACACTCTCCTTTAAGAAGTACACCATGCTCAACCATACGATCAACCAGACACTCTTCCTTAAGAAATACGCCATGCTCAACCATACGATCAACAAGACACTCTTCTTTAAGAAGTACACCATGCTCAACCATACGATCAACAAGACACTCTTCTTTAAGAACTACACCATGCTCAACCATACGATCTACAAGACGCTCTTCTTTAAGAAATACGCCATGCTCAACCATACGATCAACCAGACACTCTTCTTTAAGAAATACACCATGCTCAACCATACGATCAACAAGACACTCTTCTTTAAGAAGTACACCATGATCAACCATACGATCAACCAGACACTCTTCTTTAAGAAGTACACCATGCTCAACCATACGATCAACCAGACACTCTTCTTTAAGAAGTACACCATGCTCAACCATCCGATCAACCAGACACTCTTCTTTAAGAAATACACCATGCTCAACCATATGATCAACCAGACACTCTTCTTTAAGAAATACACCATGCTCAACCATACGATCAACCAGACACTCTTCCTTAAGAAATACGCCATGCTCAACCATACGATCAACAAGACACTCTTCTTTAAGAAGTACACCATGCTCAACCATACGATCAACCAGACTCTCTTCTTTAAGAAGTACACCATGCTCAACCATACGATCAACCAGACACTCTTTCTTAAGAAGTACACCATGCTCAACCATACGATCAACCAGACTCTCTTCTTTAAGAAGTACACCATGCTCAACCATATGATCAACAAGACACACTTCCTTAAGAAGTACACCATGCTCAACCATATGATCAACAAGACACACTTCCTTAAGACGTACACCATGCTCAACCATACGATCAACCAGACACTCTTCTTTAAGAAGTACACCATGCTCAACCATACGATCAACCAGACACTCTTCTTTAAGAAGTACACCATGCTCAACCATACGATCTACAAGACACTCTTCTTTAAGAAGTACAACATGCTCAACCATACGATCAACCAGACACTCTTCTTTAAGAAGTACACCATGCTCAACCATATGATCAACCAGACTCTCTTCTTTAAGAAGTACACCATGCTCAACCATACGATCTACAAAACACTCTTCTTTAAGAACTACACCATGCTCAACCATACGATCAACCAGACACTCTTCTTTAAGAAGTACACCATGCTCAACCATACGATCAACCAGACTCTCTTCTTTAAGAAGTACACCATGCTCAACCATACGATCAACCAGACACTCTTCTTTAAGAAGTACACCATGCTCAACCATACGATCAACCAGACACACTTCTTTAAGAGGTACGCCATGCTGAACCATCCGATCAACCAGACACTCTTCTTTAAGAAGTACACCATGCTCAACCATACGATCAACAAGACACTCTTCTTTAAGAAGTACACCATGCTCAACCATACGATCAACCAGACACTCTTCTTTAAGAAGTACACCATGCTCAACCATACGATCAACAAGACACTCTTCTTTAAGAAGTACACCATGCTCAACCATACGATCAACCAGACTCTTCTTTAAGAAGTACACCATGCTCAACCATATGATCAACAAGACACACTTCCTTAAGAAGTACACCATGCTCAACCATATGATCAACAAGACACACTTCCTTAAGAAGTACACCATGCTCAACCATACGATCAACCAGACACTCTTCTTTAAGAAGTACACCATGCTCAACCATACGATCAACCAGACACTCTTCTTTAAGAAGTACACCATGCTCAACCATACGATCTACAAGACACTCTTCTTTAAGAAGTACAACATGCTCAACCATACGATCAACCAGACACTCTTCTTTAAGAAGTACACCATGCTCAACCATATGATCAACCAGACTCTCTTCTTTAAGAAGTACACCATGCTCAACCATACGATCTACAAAACACTCTTCTTTAAGAACTACACCATGCTCAACCATACGATCAACCAGACACTCTTCTTTAAGAAGTACACCATGCTCAACCATACGATCAACCAGACTCTCTTCTTTAAGAAGTACACCATGCTCAACCATACGATCAACCAGACACTCTTCTTTAAGAAGTACACCATGCTCAACCATACGGTCAACCAGACACTCTTCTTTAAGAAGTACGCCATGCTGAACCATCCGATCAACCAGACACTCTTCTTTAAGAAGTACACCATGCTCAACCATACGATCAACAAGACACTCTTCTTTAAGAAGTACACCATGCTCAACCATACGATCAACCAGACACTCTTCTTTAAGAAGTACACCATGCTCAACCATACGATCAACAAGACACTCTTCTTTAAGAAGTACACCATGCTCAACCATACGATCAACCAGACTCTCTTCTTTAAGAAGTACACCATGCTCAACCATACGATCAACCAGACTCTCTTCTTTAAGAAGTACACCATGCTCAACCATACGATCAACCAGACACTCTTCTTTAAGAAGTACGCCATGCTGAACCATCCGATCAACCAGACACTCTTCTTTAAGAAGTACACCATGCTCAACCATACGATCAACCAGACTCTCTTCTTTAAGAAGTACACCATGCTCAACCATCTGATCAACCAGACTCTCTTCTTTAAGAAGTACACCATGCTCAACTATACGATCAACCAGACTCTCTTCTTTAAGAAGTACACCATGCTCAACCATCCTATCAACAAGACACTCTTCTTTAAGAACTACACCATGCTCAACCATACGATCTACAAGACGCTCTTCTTTAAGAAATACGCCATGCTCAACCATACGATCAACCAGACACTCTTCTTTAAGAAGTACACCATGCTCAACCATATGATCAACAAGACACTCTTCTTTAAGAAGTACACCATGCTCAACCATACGATCAACCAGACTCTCTTCTTTAAGAAGTACGCCATGCTCAACCATATGATCAACAAGACACTCTCCTTTAAGAAGTACACCATGCTCAACCATACGATCAACAAGACACTCTTCTTTAAGAAGTACACCATGCTCAACCATCCGATCAACAAGACACTCTTCTTTAAGAAGTACACCATGCTCAACCATACGATCTACAAGACGCTCTTCTTTAAGAAATACGCCATGCTCAACCATACAATCAACCAGACACTCTTCTTTAAGAAGTACACCATGCTCAACCATACGATCAACAAGACACTCTTCTTTAAGAACTACACCATGCTCAACCATACGATCTACAAGACGCTCTTCTTTAAGACATACGCCATGCTCAACCATATGATCAACCAG